>NC_057804.1:208663861-208842983 GCF_018294505.1 Triticum aestivum | reverse complement strand
ACACGGCCCGTAGGCCGGTTGCGTTTTTTTTAAATAATTCCGCGCAAAAGAAAAAAAAGAAAGAAATACTAAACGGACTCCAAAAATCCCGAAATAAAATTTCTCCGGCTTCTAAAATCACGCCGGACAAGCTGAACATTTATTTGGGGCCTAAATGCATTTTTGAAAAACACGCATTTTTCCTAAATTCAAATAAAAGGCGAAAAACTCCAAAATAAATCTTATTTGATTTTTTTACTAAATCTTCATTATTCCTTTATTTTGGGAAAGTCATTTTATTCCCTCTCTGAATTTTTGGTAGTAGAAATAATTGAAGATAAAATAAATAAAATCAAATGATCCTATTTTCAAAATTTGAGAAAACTCAAATAAGAAAATAACAAAATCCCCAACTCTCTCTGTGGGTCCTTGAGTTGCGTGAAATTTCTAGGATCGAGCCAACAATGCAACAAAATTATGATATGCAATGATGATCTATGTATAACATTCCAAATTGAAAATTTGGGATGTTACAAACCTACCCCCCTTAAGATGAATCTCGCCCTCGAGATTCGGGTTGGCTAGCAAATAGGTGAGGGTGGTCCTTGAGAAGATCTTCCTATCGCTCCCAGGTGGCTTCCTCCTCAGTGTGGTGGCTTCACTGAACCTTGCAAAACTTGATAACCTTACAGCGGGTAACTCGACTGGCATATTCCAGAATCTTAACTGGTTTCTCTTCATAAGTCAAATCATCTTTCAACTGAATCGCTTCCAGAGGCACTGTATCTCTCAGTGGTATATCAGCCATCTCTGCGTGACATTTCTTCAACTGTGAAACATGGAACACATTGTGAACTCCTGACAATCCCTCGGGTAATTCCAACTTGTACGCTACTTCTCCCATGCGTTCCAAAACTTTGTATGGTCCCACAAAACGTGGCGCTAACTTCCCTTTAACTCCAAAACGCTTAACTCCTCGAAGTGGAGATACCCGAAGATAAACTCTGTCTTCGACTTCGTATTCTGTCTCCTTGCATTTTGAATCTGCATAGCTCTTCTTCCTTGACTGAGCTACCTTGAGCCTGTCGCGAATCAACTTTACCTTCTGTTCAGACTCCTTAATCAAATCCGATCCAAACAACTGGCGGTCTCCAACCTCATCCCACAACAACGGGGTTCTGCACCTCCTTCTGTACAAGGCTTCGAAAGGGGCCATCTTCAAACTGGACTGATAATTGTTGTTGTAAGAAAACTCCGCGTATGACAAGTTGTCATCCCAACTTGATCCATAATCCAAAACACAAGCTCTAAGCATATCCTCCAAAATCTGATTGACTCTCTCGGTCTGTCCATCTGTCTGTGGATGGAAAGCTGTGCTAAACTCCAGCCTGGTTCCCAATGTTTCGTGCAACTGTTTCCAGAACTTTGAGGTGAATTGGGTTCCTCTATCTGATACGATACTCCTCGGAACTCCATGCAAACATACAATCCTTGTCATGTATATCTTAGCCAATTTGGCACTGTTGTAGGTAGTCTTTACTGGGATGAAATGAGCTACCTTTGTCAAACGATCGACTACAACCCAAATTGAGTCATAGCCTGAACGAGTCCTCGGCAATCCCGTGATGAAATCCATGCCTAGTTTGTCCCACTTCCATTCGGGTATAGGCAATGGCTGCAACAATTCGGCTGGCTTCTGGTGTTCTGCTTTCACCCTCTAACATACATCACAAACTGCTACATACTCTGCAATATCTTTCTTCATTCCGGTCCACCAGAAAGTTTCCTTCCAATCCAAATACATCTTGGTATTTCCGGGGTGAATCGAATATGGTGAATCATGTGCCTCTTGCAGAATCAACTTCCTGATCTCTGGGTCATTGGGCACATAAACACGGTCCTCAAATCGTAGGGTATCATACTCATCCTCACGAAATCCGTTAGCCTTCCCTTCGCTCATTTTCTCCTTAATGGAAGCAACTTCCTTATCTGTCTTTTGAGCTTCTTTGATTTTATCCATCAACGTAGACTGAATCTCCATTGCTGCTACATAGCCCCTCGGAACTATCTCCAAACATAGTTCATGAAGATCCTCAGCTAACTCCTTGAGTATTTCTCCCTTCATTAGTGTATTGACGTGGCTCTTACGGCTCAACACGTCTGCTACAACGTTAGCCTTCCCGGGGTGATAATGCAATATCATATCATAATCCTTAATAAGCTCCAACCATCTCCTCTGCCTGAGATTTAACTCCTTCTGCGTGAAGATGTACTTCAAACTCTTGTGATCCGTGTACACCTCACAATGATTTCCTATGAGAAAATGTCTCCATGTTTTCAGTGCATGCACTACGGCTGCTAACTCCAAATCATGAGTAGCATAATTCAACTCATGAGGCTTAAGCTGTCGTGAAGCATACGAAACAACTCTTCCCTCCTGCATAAGCACTTCTCCAAGTCCTCGACGTGAAGCATCGCAATACACTTCATAATCCTTAGTCTGATCTGGAAGAATTAATACTGGTGAGGTAACCAAACGTTTCTTCAATTCCTGGAAACTAGCCTCACACTCCTCAGTCCAAATGAACTTAGTATCCTTCTTCAACAACTCTGTCATAGGCTTCGCAATCTTCGAGAAATTTTCAATGAATCTCCGGTAGTATCCTGCGAGTCCAAGGAAACTCCGGATTTCTCCAACTGTTGTTGGTGCTTCCCAATTTGTCACAGTGACAACTTTAGTGGGGTCTACTGCGATACCTTCTCCGGATATAACATGTCCGAGAAATCCAACTTCCTCCAGCCAAAACTCACACTTGCTGAACTTGGCGTATAGTTGATGTTCTCTGAGCTTCTCGAGTACCATATGCAAGTGTTCCTTATGTTCCTCTTCATTCTTCGAGTACACCAAAATATCATCAATGAACACCACGACGAACTTATCCAAAAACTCCATAAACACCTTGTTCATCATGTTCATAAAATAGGCTGGGGCGTTAGTCAGACCAAATGACATAATGGTGTACTCATACAGCCTTTACCTGGTGGTAAAAGCCGTCTTCGGTATATCCTGCTCCCGAATCTTCAACTAATGGTATCCTGATCGCAAATCGATCTTGGAAAACACCTTAGCTCCTTCCAACCGATCAAACAGATCATTGATCATTGGTAGTGGGTACTTGTTCTTGATTGTTGCTTCATTCAATCCGCGATAATCAACAACCATTCTTAACGATCCATCCTTCTTCTCCACCATAAGTACTGGCAATCCCCAAGGCGAAGAACTTGGGCGAATAAAACCTTTGTCCAACAGCTCCTTAATCTGCTTCTTAATTTCCTCCAAATCTTGGGCTAGCATCCTGTACGGTCTCTTGGATATCAGCCCCGTGCCTGGCAGTAGTTCAATTAAGAACTCAATGTCTCTATCAGGTGGCATGCCTGGCAACTCTTCTGGAAATACATCGAGGAAATCCTTTACCACTGGTACTTCCTCCTGCACAACTCCTGATAAGGAATTTACATGTGCTCTCCTCGGCTCATGCCGTGATACATACTTGATTCTTATTCCTTCTGGTGTAGTAAGCAAAATTGTCCTACTGGCGCAATCAATGTTTCCTCCGTACATCGACAGCCAATCCATGCCAAGAATTACATCCAACCTTGGGATTCCAATATAATTAAATCCATTGGGAAAACATGCCTTCCTATTCTTAATGGCACCTGAAAGCATCCTTGACTGGCCATAAACTCAGCTCCCGGTGAACTCACTAGCATAGGTGTCTTAAGCATCTTAGTGGGCAGGCTAAACTTATCCACAAATCCCCTTGATACGTATGAATGCGATGCACTAGTATCGAAAAGAACAACTGCAGTAAATGCCTTAACCAAAAACTTACCTATTACTACGTCTGGCTGAGCTTCAACCTCCTCCACGGTAACGTGGTTCACTTGCCCCCTTTTGAAAGGGTTTGGCTTCTTCCCTGAGCTTCCATTACCATTTCCATTTTGTGCTTCTGGGCAATCATTTGCATAATTCCCAGTCTTACGGCACTTATAACAAGTGATATGGCTCAGGTCTGCCTTGGATGGTGTTGATGGGTTGGTGCACTTTGTCCATTGCTTCCTCCATTCCCATTTCCATTTGTTGTGCGACTATGATTGTGCGAGCTGCCTCCTCTGTGAGTATGCTGAAAATGTCCTCCTGACTTTGGGGTAAAGCGTGGTTTCTGTTGAGCTCCAGAATTGTACTTCCCCTGTCCATACTTCCTCTTACGATTATCAATCTGCTGCTGCTTCCCCTCAATCATAAGAGCATGATCTACTAACTCCTGGTAGTTATTGAAAGTGGCTACCATCAACTCCATGCTCATCTCATCATTTAGTCCTTCTAGAAACTTCTCCTGCTTAGCTGCATCCATAGAAACGTCATCTGGGGCATAACGTGCTAGCTTACTGAAATCATCCACATACTGGCCAACTGTCCGTCCTCCTTGGCGTAAGTTGCGAAACTCACGCTTCTTCATGGCCATAGCTCCTGCTGAAACATGGGCAGTACAAAAAGCTTGCTGAAACTGATTCCATGTGACAGTGTCTACATGGTAAGTGGCTGTGAAATTCTCCCACCATGCTGCTGCGGGTCCGTCAAGCTGATGTGCGGCAAACTTCACCTTTTCTCCATCTGTGCATCCTGCTGTGGTCAACTCCCTCCCTATCTTACGGAGCCAATCATCTGCTACTATCGGCTCGGTGCTAGTGGAAAACACGAGCGGATTCAACCTTAAGAAACGTGCCTGATGGTCAACAGGTGGTGGTGGTGGTGGTGGGTTGTTGTTGTTGTTGTTGCCTTGGTTCTGTACCAATGTTTGAATCAAGGTGTTCTACTGCTGAATCAACTGAGTGATCTCTGGCAGGAAAACAAACTCGGGGTCGCGTCTCGGAGGCATCTGAGGGTTTAAAGGGGAGATGAGAGTTTAGAATAGAATGAGGTCTAGTGAGATAACACTACCCATTGCACATGATACAAAACACACAATATCATTCCAATGAATCAAACAAGGCCATACAATGGTCTAACTATCGTTTACAAAGTGCTTGTTCTAAAACTAATTAAATGGTGGAAAAATCTACTACTGTTATGGTGGTCAACTGGAAAAAACTGCTCCGATGCAGATTCCATGATATCTGCTCCAGCTTCATCAACATAGTCATCATCGCTGTCGTCGGGATCCGAGTCGGTGTCGTCGATGATGATATAGTTATCTGGACAAGTAGGTTCATCCTCTTCTCCTCTGGGTGCTGATCCTCCCATGAATACTCCAATCTTCTCCTTAAGGTCACCGTCCTGTCTTACTAGAGCGACGATTTCTTCCATATAATCTTTGCGTGTAGCCTTGAGTTCTTCTTCTAGCTCCTTGATCTTGGTCATAGCCTTCTGCAGATCCTCCATATCTGCGCACATCTGATTTTCCTGGCGTCGGATGTGTTGGTTTAACTCCTGAATATAAGCTGCGATTGATCTGTCCTTCCTGTTGGTGATCATCTCCCAATGCTCATCTCGGCGCCCACAAATCTGGTAGATAGTATTCTTGAGATTGTTGTGGTAAACTTCTCCAATTTGTCCCATGGTGATGTGAGCTGCCATGCTCTTTCCTAGGCTCCATGTTGGTACATCAAAGGTAAACTCTATTGGCTCAGTGGCTGGTGCAAATGTCCTTCCTGGAATGTAGACTTGAATCCTCCAATGCTCCTCTTCGGGTAAAGTGGCATTGAAAGTCCCGGTGAAACTTGGTACTCCTATGTTCAGGTATCTAGTGGCTTCCTTCAAGTGATATCCAAAAGGTGAGTTCTCATCTGGTTGTGTGAACTTGATCCTTGCATCCGCCATCCTAAAGAATAGAAAAGATGAGGAGTCAGAAATGAGAAGAAAGAGTAGTGATCTAGGGTTTAAGCTTAGTGGCCGTGTCCTACAGTCAACGTGTGCTCTGATACCACCTTGTAGCGACCAGACCTCAAATAGTCTGATCTTTGTGCTCAGTGTCATCCCTGGATCAGTAATGCTGACACCACACAGTACTTGGAGGATTTATAACAGAGTAGCAATCACACACTTATTACATCGAATGTCTCAAAAGAGTACTTATTGAAATAAATATGGCTTAAGGCCATCTAAAAACGATAACAGTGGAAGTCTTGGAAGATAAGTGAGTCCATCAACTCCAACGGCATCACTGAGTATAGAACCACGACCTAAAAGCATCTTACTCATCATCTGAAAAGTCTGCAACATGAAACGTTGCAGCCCAAAAATGGGTCAGCACATGGAATATGCTAGCAATGTAACACATAGAGGATAACAATGGATTAAGCTATACTACATGCATATTTGGCTGGTGGAAAAGCTCTATGGTTACCGTTTGCATAAAGCCAAATTTTCCCTACTGCAAAGGAATAAATTTATTTAACTATCATGGTGGTTGTTAAACATTGAGAATGGTTGGCAGTATCCTCAATCCCAACTAAAAGTACTCATTAAACCCAACAACATTAAATTAGAGTAACATGATGAGATTCACATGATATCCAAGTTCTAGATACTCAAGCTGTCCATAACTGGGGACATGGCTAATCATGATTAGTTTATACACTCTACAGAGGTTTGCGCACTTTTCCCCACAAGACTCGATCACCTCCGTTTGATTCCTCGCACTACATGGTGTTTGAGAAACGGATGACCGAGACATAATCTTTCGGAAGCACTAGCACCTTACATGTGGGTAGACCGGTACACCTACTTTCCCCTACATCTGCTAGTCTACCCGTAAGAGTTCGCACAACTTAGTCAACTATGCCAGAGCCCATAATGGCTTGTGGCTGCACACGTAAGTTTCTAGTTTGAATAATCTCATGATCCCTTTGAGCTTGTGTGGCGGTCCGAAGAAATACAGGCAAGTCCTAATAGAAACCAGGTGCCTCAATCCACCCAGATGTGTGTTTAAGTTACCACCTTAAATAAACCATTGATTAACAATCTCACATCTGTCATGGATACACTCACCCAATCCACGTCTACAAGCATAGCATGGCATAATAAGCAAACGTAGAAGTAACTCAAAAAGGTTTGATAATAAAACATGTAATAGGTACTACCTCAACTACTTCCCATCCCACAATTTAATTAGATCCTAACCATACAATGTTTGAGGATTGATCTAATGCATAAAAACTGGGTAGTAGAAAAGGTATGATCAAAGTGTTACTTGCCTTGCTGATGATCCGCGAAACCTAGAGACTCGAAGTAACAGGCGGCGCACTCCGGGTATTCTATCGCAGACAAACAACAAGCATATAATAAGTACTCATCTAATGCACAGGTAAAACTCGAATAAACGATCTAACCAGAATGTTCAACTTAAGAACTCCGGTTTGCAAAAAGATTCAAATCGAACAAAGCAACGAAAGTCAAACGGCGAAAGAAAACAACTTCGTTCTACTAATCTGGATCTAAGTCAAATTTTATAGAAGCAAAAACTTGTTTAAGTTGATTATTCGGAAAGAGGGTTTCGAGACGAAACTCGAGGCGCTTGAATCGCCTGATTCCGATAAACGAGCGAAAAGTTAAACTAAAACGGAAATCGGATCAGTAATCGCGATCAGAAAAATCGCGGATTAAATCCGAGAAAAAGAAAAACAACGAACGGGTTAACGAACGAACGTTTATTAACTAAACTAATCTGATGAATACGTTCGTTAAAACGAATGAATGAGCGAACGCTCGCTAATTAACCTAAACTGAAAATAAAAACCGATCTAATAATAAAAAAACAGAAACTAAAAAAAATCGAAAATAAACCGACGGAAAACCGATCGGTTTTCTAAGAAAAACCGACACGGAAGTCGAGGTGGCGGAGAACCTCGGTGAGCGTGCGGTCGGCGGGGTCGGCGGGGTCTGGCGAGGTCGGCGACGGCGGCGGTGTCCGGTGGCGGCTGGCGGCGGTGGCGCGGGGCTGGGGCGGCTAGGGTTTTGGGGGCGGCGGCTGGGCCTCGGGCTGGCTCCCCCCCGGCTTATAAAGCCTCGCGGGCCGGGAGTCCTAGACGGACACGGCCCGTAGGTCGGTTGCGTTTTTTTAAATAATTCCGCACAGAAGAAAAAAAGAAAGAAATACTAAACGGACTCCAAAAATACCGAAATAAGTTTTCCCCGGCTTCTAAAATCAAGCCGGACAAGATGAACATTTATTTGGGGCCTAAACGCATTTTTGAAAAACACGCATTTTTCCTAAATTCAAATAAAAGGCGAAAAACTCCAAAATAAATCTTATTTGATTTTTTTATTAAATCTTCATTATTCCTTTATTTTGGGAAAGTCATTTTATTCCCTCTCTGAATTTTTGGTAGTAGAAATAATTGAAGATAAAAAAAATAAAATCAAATGATCCTATTTTCAAAATTTGAGAAAACTCAATAAGAAAATAACGAAATCCCCAACTCTCTCCGTGGGTCCTTGAGTTGCGTGAAATTTCTAGGATCGAGCCAACAATGCAAAAAAATTATGATATGCAATGATGATCTATGTATAACATTCCAAATTGAAAATTTGGGATGTTACAACACACCCCTCTACGCCCCTTTCATGCACACACACAAACTATCTCTAGGTCCTCTAAAAGTACGCGCCCAGCACATTCACGCATGTTAAATCTTTCTCTCGTGATATATACAATGACGATCATTGTATTTGAAGGGAAAGCACGGTTCGTACATTTGACTTCAGAATCCACTCATTACGGTCACCATTTATGTTTTGTGGTTTTTATATAGTCGCAGGCTCACCGTACACCTCTGTGTTTGTCCAAGACATGACTAGTTGACCAGTTAAACGCTCCATGTGGCACCTCTAGTGTTTCATCACATTATCTCACTACCATTGGGCCCACCTGTCCGTGTGTACAAGAATGAAAACAAATGATAAAAAAATATTGGATGGTGATTTGAAGTCATGACCGCGGGCACAACGGACAAGGTGGCCTTGTATTGGTATGCTGAGCCATCCATTTTAACACATAGGAGATGGTGTGGTGATTATACACACATGCACCCATGCACATGAACTGCATGCACACAACACTCACATGTACACACGCAGCCACGCACGCACGCAACACTCACATGCACACATGCACACACAACACGACCAACACACACACTCATGCTCAAGTGGTCAACTTACACGTGCATGCGTACACATCAGGCCCTGACAGACACATACACAACTAGGTGGTTCCCGCCCACGGGTTGGAGTCTTGTCGGGCCTGCATAAATTTGTGTTTATCTTACTTTTTTACTATGCGAACTGAAAGGTGGGACCCACAAGGAACATGGTCAATTTACCAGTCAACATCATGCCACGCAGACTATTTGGCCAATCAACAAAGTGCAATCCAATGCTGAACGGTGAGCAAGTGACCATATAATCACCGCAAAACGTATATAGTGACTGTAATGAGCGTATTCTGATGTCCCGTGAGCGTATTATGCTTATCGCTTGAAATACACTAACCGCCAGTGTATTTATCTCTTCCCGGCTAACGTGCCGGTGCCTAAATTGGTGCACGTCACGCCATTATTGATGTACTGGTTTTGTAAGAGCGAACAAGCATTCACGTCTACCGTACAAATTGTAGATATGAGTTACAAATGCTATGAAGACAAATACAAATTTTGAATCAACTTTATGCCCAATTTCTCTCTATAGGCCCTCCAAAAGTACATCTCTACATGTTCTCGCATGTTACATCTAACAACTATGCAACACAACACTACTACTACACTCTAACACAATAAATCATATGTGCTTTTAGTTTTAGTAGATCTCATATTGTTACTTCGTTATTCAGTTTGCATACATTAAAATTGCCTGTGAAATTTATGGCTCGTATCTACCATGCGGGAAAAATTCTACCCTTGCCTGTTTAATCGGGTTTGTATCGATGGATCGTGCGAAACAGCAAAACTATAGTAGTACTACAGTACAAGTTACAGTTCACTAGGCCGCCGTGTCGTGTACTCCTCCGTAGTAAGAGTGGAGTGCTCGCTTACATAAATGTTTTAGTCCCTTTCGCCTACATGCGGGACATCGAGCAACCGGGCCCATGTTCCATACCTAAATAATAGTACAGAGTAGCAGGGGTGAAGCACCCCGGTCGTGGCGCCGGTGTAGTAATTAGCAATGACGCGTAAAATCACAAAGCTGCACCTTTACCGATGTTAAGTTGGACGGACAAAGTGATGCTAAAAAAGAAATTGGAGGGACGAAGCAACCATCATTTCACTCATTGCTGAATCCGCTTCTCCCTGATCTTCTTCAAGTTAACCACGTGTTGCTTCTGCCGTTATTCTGCCTCATGTAGGACGCGGATCAGCTTGGTAAAATAGTGATACATGGGACCGCCTGGTAGCAAACAGGCAGGCCAACGTCCTCTAAAAATAAGAAACCTCCTCCGCCTTCCTCGTGGCAAAATCATCTCCTTTTTACTAATCTTGATATAATTTTTAGATCAATATAATCGAGATCTGTATAGATAGCACACAGGTGCAAAACCAAGTAGTCTGATTAAGGGCATCCACAATGTGTACCCAAATGTGAAAATAGCTTTTGGCATCGATGGGAACCATTGTGGAGGGTCTTGCCAAAGCCAAAAAGAGGGCACCGAAGCTCCCTAATTGATTGACTCAAGGAATAAAAAATGCAACCTCTCTCCTCTTTCTCCCGTGCTTGGTGATACGTCCATTTTGCATGATGTTTACCTACTGTTATTTATATTTTTTGAATAATAATGCTTATTGGAGTAATTCTAATGCCTTTTCTCTCATAATATGCAAGGTACACACAAAGGGGACAATTCCGGCAGCTGGAAATCTGGACCTGAAAAAGCTACGTCAGGCTACCTATTCTGCACAACTCCAAATGAGCTGAAACTTCCCGAGGATTTTTATGGAGTAAATGAGGATTTTTCAAGCCAATAAGTACTACAGGGTGCCCACAAGGTGGGCACAACCCACCTGGGGGCGCTAGGGATCCCAGGCGCGCCCTGGTGAGTTATGCTCACCTCGGCCCACATCTCGTGCCTCTCTGCTGGTACATAAGTCATTTTAACGTAGAAAAAATAAGGATAGGACTTTCGGGACGAAGCGCCGCCGTCTCGATGCGGAACCTGGGCAGGATCACATTTTCCCTCCGGTTGAGCGATTCCACCCGGGGAACTTCCCTCCCGAAGGGGGAAATCATCGTCATCATCATCACCAACAACTCTCCCATATTGGGGAGGGCTATCTCCATCAACATCTTCAATAGCACAAACTCCACTCAAACCCAAGTTCATTTCTTGTGTTCAATCTTTGTACCAGAACTACAGATCGGTGATTTGGTGGAAGATTATATGTTTAGATCCATTATGTTATTCAATACCCCTATGATCTTGAGCATGATTCTCATTTGTGAGTAGTTACTTTTGTTCTTGAGGTCACGGGAGAAATCATGTTGCAAGTAATCATGTGAACTTGATATGTGTTCGATATTTTGATGATATGTATGTTGTGATTCCCTTAGTGGTGTCATGTGAACATCGACTACATGACAGGAACTTATTAGATGATTGGTTGCGAGAGTGGCAGAAGCTTAACCCTAGTTTATGCGCTATTCCATAAGGGACCGATTGGATCCAAAAGTTAAATGCTATGGTTAGAATTTATTCATAATACTGTTCTTTTATTTGTGGATGCTTGCGAGGGGGTTAATCATAAGTAGGAGGTTTGTTCAATTAAGAACATCACCTAAGCACTGGTCCACCCACATGCCAAATTATCGAAGTAGTGAATACAAATCGAACCGACATCATGAAAGTGACTAGATGAAATACCCGTGTACCCTCAAGAACACTTTGCTTATCATAAGAGACCGTTTTGGCCTGTCCTTTGCCTCAAAAGGATTGGGCTACCTTGCTGCACTTTTGTTACTACTACCATTACTTGTTCATTATGAATTATCTTGCTATCGAACTACTCTGTTTCTTACAATTTGAGCACTTGCAGACATTACCTTGTTGAAAACCACTTGTCATTTCCTTCTGCTCCTTGTTGGGTTCGACACTCTTAGTTATCAAAAAGGGGTACAATTGATCCTCTATACTTGTGGGTCATCAAGGCTATTTTCTGGCGCTCTTGCGGGGGAGTGAAGCTCTCTTGGTAAGTGGAAATTGGTAAGGAAAAATTATTACTACATGCTGAAATTTATTGCCACTTATTACTATGGAAAACAATCCTTTCAGGGGTTTGTTAGGGGTATCTTCACCTCGACCAGAACCACAATTAGTTACCCCTCAACCTACTGCACCTACTGAAAAAATTGAATATGAAATTCCTTCGGGTATGGTAGAACAACAGCTAGCTAATCCTTATGCAGGAGATGGAACCGAACATCCTGATATGCACATGATATATGTGGACGAAATTTGTGGATTGTTTAAGCTTGCAGGTTTACCCGAAGATGGAGCTAAGAAGAAGGTTTTCCCTTTATCTTTGAAGGGAAAGGCATTGACTTGATATGGGCTATCTGATGATATTGGATCTTGGAACTGGAATTGGTTGAAATTGGAATTCCATCAAAAAAATTATCCCATGCATCTAATTCATCATGACCGGAATTATATATAAAATTTTTGGCCTTGTGAAGGAGAAATTATAACTCTAGCTTGGGGGAGGCTTAAGTCAATGTTATATTCATACCTCAATCATGATTTCTCAATAGAAATTATTATTCAGAATTTTTATGCTCGGCTTTCTCGTAATGATCAATCCATGCTCGATACTTCTTGTACTAGTTCTTTTATGAAGAATACTATTGAATTTTGGTGGGATCTTTTAGAAAGAATTAAATGCAACTCTGAAGATTGGAAACTCGATGAAGGTAAAGAGTCAGGTGTTGATTCTAAGTTTGATTGTGCTAAATCTTTTATGAATACCGATGCTTTTCAAAAGTTTAGCACTAAATATGGACTTGACTCTGAGATAGTAGCTTCCTTTTGAGAATCTTTTGCTACTCATGTTGATCTTCCTAAAGAGAAGCGGTTCAAATATCACCCACCAATTATATAAGAAATTAAAGAACCGGTAAAACCTAAAGAAGAAACTATCATTTATAATATTGATCCAGTTGTTCCCACTTCTTATATTGAAAAACCATCTTTCCCTATTAGGATGAAGGAACATGTTAAAGTTTCAACCGCGGTCAACAAAAGTTATATTAGAACACCTAAACCAGTTGAACAAATCAAAGTTGAACCTAGTGTTGCTATGGTTAAGGATCTCTTGGCCGACAATATTGATGAGCATGTTATTTACTTCTGCGCTAAAGCTGCTAGAATTGCCAAGCCCGATGAAAAAGATAAACATAGACTTGTTGTTGGCATGCCTGTTATCTCAGTTAAGATAGGAGATCAATTTTATCATGGTTTATGTGACATGGGTGCTAGCGTGAGTGCTATTCCTTTTTCCTTATATCAAGAAATTATGAATGATATAACACCCACTGAAATAGAAGAAATAAATGTTACTATTAAACTTGCTAATAGACACACCATATCACCAATTGGGATTGCTAGAGATGTTGAAGGCTTGTGTGGGAAAATAAAATACCATACTGATTTTCTTGTTCTTGGTTCCCCATAGGATGACTTCTGTCCCATCATCTTTGGTTGACCTTTCTTGAACACCGTTAATGCCAAAGTAGATTGTGGGAAACAAACTGTCGGTGTTAGCTTTTGTGATGAATCTCATGAGTTTATTTTTTCTTAGTTTAGTAGAAAACCTCATAAGAAAGATTTGCCTAGTAAGGATGAGATTATTGGTCTTGCTTCTATTGCTGTACCTCCTACTAATCCTTTAGAACAATATTTGCTAGACCATGAAAATGATTTGCGTATGCGTGAAAGAAATGAAATAGATAGAATCCTGTTTGAATAACAACCCCTGATTAAACACAATATGCCTATTGAAACTCCAGGAGGTCCTCCACCACCTAAAGGTGATACTATGTTTGAATTAAAACAATTGCCAGACACTTCGAAATATGCTTATCTTGATGAGAAAAATATATATCCTGTTATTATTAGTGCTAACCTTTTAGAACATTAAGAAGAAAGATTATTGAAAGTTCTAAGGAAGCACCGAGCTGCTATTGGATATACTCTTGATGATGTTAAGGGCATTAGTCCCACTCTATGCCAACACAATATTAATATGGAACCTGATGCTAAACCCATTGTTGATCACCAACGTCGGTTAAATCCCAAGATGAACGAAGTGGTAAGAACAAAAAGATTGAAAGTTCTAGAAGTAGGTCTAATATATCCTATAGCTGATAGTAGATGGGTAAGGTCCAGTTCTTTTGGGCGGCTTTAACAATAAGCCACATCTCCCCAGCTTTTCTTATGAGGCGTCTTTGATATTCATTGAGTCTTCTAAACTAGTTATGGAATAACTAACTTAGAAGTCTCAAAAAAATATAGAGACGACTTATTTTTTAAGCTGGGGAGAGGCAGCTTATTTTTTTAAGCCACCCAAAAGAACAAACACTAAGTCTTGTTCATTGTGTCCCTAAGAAGGGAGGTATTACTGTTTTTCCTAATGATAAGAATGAACTTATTCAGCAAGGAATTGTCACAGGCTATAGAATGGTAATTGATTTTAGAAAATTAAACAAAGCAACTAGAAAAGATCGTCACCCTCTTCCTTTTATTGATCAAATGCTAGAAATATTATATAAGCGCACACATTTTTGCTTCCTTGATGGATATTCTGGTTTTTCACAAATACATGTTTCTCAACCTGATCAAGAAATGACCACTATTACTTGCCCTTTTGGAACTTATGCTTATAGACGTATGCCTTTTGTTCTATGTAATGCACCCCCTACCTTTCAAAGATGTATGACTGCTATATTCTCTGATTTTTGTGAAAAGATTGTTGAGGTTTTCATTGATGACTTTTCTATTTATGGGAAGTCTTTTGATGATTGTTTAAGCAATCTTGATCGAATCTTGTAGAGATGTGACCAAACAAATCTTGTCTTGAATTGGGGGAAGTGCCACTTTATGGTTAATGAAAGTATTGTTTTGGGCCATATAATTTCTAACAGAGGTATTGAGGTGGACAAAGCCAAGGTTGATGCAATTGAGAAAATGCCATGTCCTAAAGATATCAAAGGTATTCGTAGTTTCCTTGGTCATGCTAGTTTCTATAGGAGGTTTATCAAAGACTTTTCTAAAATTTCCAGGCCTCTTACAAATATTTTGCAAAAGGATATTCCTTTTGTTTTTATGATGATTGTTTGGAAGCCTTCGAAACACTCAAGAAAGCCTTAATTTATGCACCTATTATTCAACCACCTGATTGGAACTTGCCTTTTGAGATTATGTGTGATGCTATTGATTATGCTATTGGTGTTGTTCTAGGACAAAGAGCCGATAAGAAATTAAATGTTATCCATTATGCTAGTAAAACTCTAGAAAGTGCTCAACGAAATTATGCTACTACCGAAAAAAGAATTCTTAGCAGTGGGGTTTGCTTGTGATAAATTTAGATCCTACATTGTTGATTCCAAAGTGACCCTTCACACCGATCATGCTGCTATAAAATATCTTATGGAACAGAAATATGCTAAACCTAGATTCATTGAGTGGGTTCTACTACTACAAGAATTTGATTTGCATATCACCGATAGAAAAAGAGCAGACAACCCCATAGCTGATAACTTGTCTAGGCGTGAAAATATTCTTGATGACCCACAACCTATTAATGATAGCTTTCCTGATTAACAGTTACCTGCAATAAATGTTTTTAATAGTACACCTTGCTATGCTGACTATGCTAATTATGTTTTTGCTAAATACATACCACCTAGCTTCACTTACCAACAAAAGAAAAAAAATCTTCTATGATTTAAGACATTCCTTTTGGGATGACCCACATCTTTATAAAGGACTAGATGGTATTATTAGACGTTGTGTACCAGAGCATGAACAGGAACAAATCTTACAGAAATCTCACTTCAAAGCTTATGGAGGACATCATGTGTGAGACAGAACTGTTCATAAGGTATTGCAATCTAGGTTTTATTGGCCTACTCTCTTCAAGGATGCCCGTAAGTTTGTCTTATCTTGTGATGAATGCCAAAGAATAGGTAATATTGGTAAGCGTCAACAAATGCCTATGAATTATTCACCTGTTGTTGAACCATTTGATGTTTGGGGATTTGATTTCATGGGACCTTTCCTTCGTCTAGTGGGTATACTCATATTTTCGTTGCTGTTGATTATTTTACTATGTGGGTAGAAGCTATTCCAACCAGTAGTGTTGATCACAACACCTCTATTAAAATGCTTAACGAAGTTATTTTCCCAAGGTTTGGAGTCCCTAGATATTCAATGACTGATGGTGGTTCACAATTTCTTCATGGTGCCTTCCGTAAAATGCTTGCCATGTATGATGTTAACCATAGAATGGCATCACCTTATCATCCTCAGTCTAGTGGTCAATTTAAACTTAGCAATAGAGAAATAAAACTAATCCTACAAAATATTATTAATGGGTCCCGGAAGAATTGGTCTAAGAAACTAGATGATGCACTTTGGGCTTATAGAACAGCATATAAAATCCTATGGGTATGTCTCCTTATAAATTGGTTTATGGAAAAGCTTGTCATTTGCCTCTTGAGTTAGAACATAAGGCATATTGGGCAATTAAAGAACTCAACTATGATTTCAAACTAGCTGGTGAAAAGAGGTTATTTGATATTAGCTCATTAGATGAATGGAGAACCCAAGCTTATGAAAATGAAAAGTTATTCAAAGAAAAAGTTAAAAGATGGCATGATAAAATAATTCAAAAGCATGAGTTCAAAGTTGGAGAATATGTTCTTTTGTACAACTCTCGTATCAGATTCTTTGCAGGGAAACTCCTCTCCAAATGGGAAGGACCCTATATTATCGAGGAGGTTTATCAATCTGGAGCTATATAATTATATAATGTCGAAGGTACTAACCCGAAGGCTATTAATGGGCAACGAATAAAGCATTATATCTCAGGTATGCCCATTAATGTTGAAAGCAATATTATCCAAACTATGACACCGGAAAAACACATAAAAGAAACCTTTTGGAACACTCCAGAATCGTGAAAAAGAGGAGGTATGTGATATGGTAAGTAAACGGACTCCGAAAAATCCGCAAAAATATTTTTTGTCAGTTGTGGAATATTTAGAAAATTAGGAAAATAAGAAACTACCAGGAAGGTGACCCTGGTGGGCATAAGACACCATGGTGCGCCTGGCTTGCCAGGCACGCTCAGGTGGGTTGTTCCCACGTCGGGTATCTTATGGACTCTGTTTTTTGTTTGCTTGTTTCCCAAGATAAGAAATCTTTATATACCCCCTCCCCCCGAACTTGTTGACATCCGTATAACGGATAAATCTCCTATTTTCTTTTCTCACTATTTTCTGTCAGATCTGTTAAGCCAGGCATCATGTCTTCTCCCTCCTCCAACGCTGAAGATGGTGATGCTTGGTTGCTTCAGGTGGAGTCCAGGGGGAGAGGGATTTGAAGAGGTTTCTATGGAGGAAGATGAGGGAGACTCATTTGGAATTCACCATCCGGCCTCTAAGAGGGGCACTCTGGCTGGTTTCTCCACTTATCGTAATCCCTATCAAGCCATGAGGCGAACAAACAATCAAGAGGGCCCAAGAGATCAGTAGGAACTCCCTACAAGGAGACCATTACACAGGTTACATCAAAACAATTTTCACAATTTGATTCATAATTATGGGTTCGAAAACACTCGTCGTGTGCATCTACCCTCCAATTGGGGCATATCCCATCCGAGAGGAAGTGATGCAGGGAAAAACTCTTGTGGTCCGGAAAATAAGCATAACATGGTTGAAGTAGAGAAGCACACTGAGTTGCTTCACCAAGCTCTTCAGGTGATTCACAGCTTAAGAGAAGCACTCAGATATATATTGGACAAGATCACTACAAGTTCATCACCACCATCTCCTTCTTCATCGCCAAAAGAAAATTGAGTATCGGGTATGGGACTCCCCTTGGCTTTCGCCAAGCTTGGGGGAGGTGCCCCGGCATCGTATCACCTCCACTATCTTTTGCCATTACTCTTCTTAGTTCAACCCATAGTTATCTTTTGCTTTAGATGAATAAAAGTTGAGCTTGATCCTTTCTTTTTGAGAGTTTGCTTAGTGATCTATCTTTGTAATAGTGTGTGAGATATATAATAAAGTTTAGTTTCAGTTTTGCTTCTTTTACTTTCACGTTTCAATAAAGGAAAAAATAAATAAATCAAAAAGATCATATGCTAATATTATGGTAAGTGATGACATTACACAAGGAAAAGTATAAGTAGTAAATATTGTTGTATATTAACAAACATAACATTAGTAATGATGCAACTCATGAAAGAATTAATAAGGGAAGATAAGATTCACCTGCAACTACACTATCCTAGAAATCTTTTGTGATTGTGAGCACCCATCAAAATATTATATGCCAAAATTGTTGATGTTAGACAAGGAACACAACGTAATGATTTATGTTTGTTCATATTCATGTAGAAGCAATATTTGTCGGATGTTGGGTTCCGGCAGATCCTTGAGGTTTGAACTCTGGGGTGCACGCGAAGATCTCCACCCTACCAATCCACGTCCAATCGCCTCACGAGAATCTAAGCTAAATCGATGAACAACATGAGGGACATGAGATTTATACTGGTTCGGGCCACTGTTGTGGTGTAATACCCTACTCCAGTGTGTGGTGTGGTGGATTGCGTTAGGGGCTGATGATGAACAGTACAGGGGAAGAACAGCCTCGCAAGAGGTGTTCTTGAGATGGTGTGGTGTTCTTGTAGGGAAGGATCCGATCTCCTTACCTACTGTGGTAGCTATCTCTATTTATAGAGGCCCTGGTCCTCTTCCCAAATATTAAGCGGGAAGGGAGGCAACAACGGCCATTTCGAAGGGGAACATCTGGTACAAGTTATCCTGACTAAAGTTGGTCTTCCGCTGCCAAAGGCACTGGCGATGATGCCGTCTTGGGCTCCATGGTGACCTCCATCCTGCCACTCTGCTAGTCTTGGTCTCGTTGCACCGAAACAGTAACCTTTGCCTGATGCCTCGGTACTCCACGCCTGTTCTTGCCCCCTTTGCACCAAAGAGAAAACAAGGACACTGCGCAGGCCATCGCCCGCCTGGCGCCCACCTGGTCTCGATCGTCATGGCTTGTGTCACGGTTACCTCACGAGGTACCCTTGCCTTGATCTCTCCGCCTCCTCGTGAGCCTGCATGGTGAGGTCGCTCCTTAGGAAGCCTGGCGTCGTCCACCCCGCGAGACTTGGCCCCTCGTGAGGGTCTTGATTTTGCGTTGATGAAGATGGGCTGCACTGGGACACCACTTGAGCCACGTCGCAGCCATAGGCAGGCAAGTCTGGGGACCCCCATTCCCAGAACACCGACAATAGCCCCCGGGCCCAAGGCGCGCTCGGACTTGGCTTAGTAGAGAAGCAAAGAGGCAAGTGCGGAGCGCCGCGGGCCCCAACAGCCTGCTCCTTGGGCGTCGTGTGGCGGTTGATTGGATGTGGGAATCTTCGCTTCCGCATGCTGCCTCGGTAACTGCCCTACTAACAAAAAGGTTGGCCCGGGGCTAGGCTTACTTTCATTACTCTCATTCGCCTTGCTCCAGATCCCCTTTCTTGCTCTTCGCCCACCTGCTTCCGAAATCTCCAGATCTGCCTCAGCCTTTCACCTCCGCGAGCAATGGGGCCCCGCAAGACCGTGGCCGGGGCTCCACCGGCCTGGTACTCACCGGCTCTGGATCCCCCAAACATGACGGAGAAGAATCTCACCCTCACGCCCCAGATGGCAACGGCGCAGGGCAACGAAATGGGGGAGACTGCGCTCCGGCTCGGCTCCGCCCGGCCGGAGGACAAGGGGAGCACCTTCTACCCCCTCTTCACGAGCGCCGTCATTGCTGGCCTGGTGCCTCCTTTCTCTGAGTTCTTCTTTGTTGTCCTCCGCCAATATCAGCTGCATGCTCTGCATATCCACCCCAACTCCGTTCTCCTCCTGTCGATCTTCGCCTACTACTATGAGGCACACGTCGGGGTGATGCCCTCCTTGGCCTTGCTGCGCCACTTCTTCTCCCTCTGGGTCACTAGTGCCAATATCTTGGTGTGCGTAGGCTTTGTCGCATATTCCAAAGCCAACACGATCTCGAAGGCCGGGAAGAGGGCCAAAGGCTTCCGGAGCAAGTGGGTCATGGTGGACGCCAGATGCTCCAACTCCTTGCTGGAGCTTCCCACGGAGCAGCCCCAGGCTGTCGAGGCGTGGTCTTGCGCGAAGCTCGACAACCGTCAGGCGAAGCTGGTGCTGGAGAAGATGAAAGCTGACCTGAGGCCGGGCAACCTGAGTGCGGTGAAGCTGAGCAGGACCACGCTCTTGAGGGAGTTCCTGTCGCACCGGGTGGCCCCTCTTCAGGCGCACTCGCGCCCACTGTGGAGGCTTGAGGATGCAGACGCCGTCCTCTGCCTGAGCTTGGCTGCCCTGGCTGACGAGGATCTAACCGCAGCCCTCCGCTTCCTGGTCGGAGAGGACATGGCAAGCCCGGAGGGCGCTTCGGTCCCCTTGTTCCTTCACGACGACTAGGAGCGGGTAGTGGACACCATGCCTACCTTCGACGGGGTTGGCTTGGTGCCGGCGGAGGCCCCTGAGGGCCAGGCAGCGACGGTGATGATGGACTTGTCTTCAAATGATTCCGGCGGGGAAGAGGAGGAAGATGAGGAGGAGAAGGAGGAGCGTAACTCAGAGGCGACCATCGAGGGGATGTGGGAGACTTCCCCCTAGCGCAGGTCCAGTTCCCTCCGCTCCTTGCCGGACAACGACGAGGCCAGCGCTAGGCAAGGGGGAGAGGACCTGCCCTTGATACCGAAGAAGGACAGGTCGGGGCTGATCTCCCGAGGGTCTACTCCAGCCCTGGTGCTGCCCGAAGCCAGCTCTAGCCCTTCTGGTGTGCCTTCCTCTGCTGCTGGACCTCCCGAGGCTGAGCCCCGGAAGAGGCTCTCGGGCTTCAAGCTAGGCCGGAGGCCGTGGGACCCCGAGGCAGCTGACCAGTATGTACTCGAACTCCGATTTGCCCCTGTTTTGCCGCTGAGGCCTGACATCCCTTATTTGGGTAGGCCGCCACCTGCGGCGAAGAGGGTGAAGGGAGACACGGCGACCCTGCTTGGGGTGGGCTCACCTTCCGTGGCCGTGTCTTCACTTGAAGGAAAGGGAGGCAGCGGGGCTCGCACTTCCCCTGCCCGATCGCCCTCGTGAGGCCAGGAGGGATGCTCTGGCATGGAGCCAACCCCCATGGACCCGCTGACTCTGGAGGCGCCTACGCTTGATGCTGTCGCCGATGTTGTCAAGGCTCAGGAATTCCCTGCCTCCCAAGCTGTGATCACGCTGCCCTCTTCTCCTCCTACTCCACAGGTTCCCGTCTCCTCTGCCTCCTCCGTAGCCTTGGACCATGCTGCCGACGAGCTGAGTCAGCTGCAAGAGGATCTCTGGGGCGCCGACCCCCGCCTGGTGGTCGGGCGCGTGGAGCTGGTCTTCGGCTGGGTTCGCTCTAACGCCTCCATCCGGGCAGCGCTGAGCCTGGTTGAGACGGCTTTCGAGGAGGAGAAGCAAGTCACCACCCAGGCCATAGCCGCTCGCGATGCGGCATTGAAGGATTTTTCAACTGTCAAGGGCCACTGCAAGACGCTGGAGGGCGAGCTGCAAGAGCTGCATGATGAGCTCGCCAAGGAGGTCCACGACCGTCAGGCGAAGGAGGAGGAGATGAAGGCTTGAGAGGCTGTCGTCGAGGACCGCGACGCCAAACTCTCAGCTGATTGCGGCCGGCTGGAGACGTTGGAGCAGACGCTAAAAGCGAAGAGGGTTGAGCTGGACGCCAAGGCGAAGGTCTTGGCCGAGGACCGCGCGGCCTTCACGGGTCATGAGGTGAGGGATTGCAAGGCGTTGAAGACGCTTCATGAAGGGGGCCTGGAGAAACCGCTGGACGGAGCCACGGAAGGCCCCGCCAAGCTGGTTCCCTTCCTGGTCGAGGCGCTTGAGGAGGTCGTGACCGGCATCGGCCCCACGAAGCTGAGGCTCGCATCATTTCCTCTGCAGCGCTGACATGGATCCTCAGCCATGTCTACCTCCGTAACCCCGATGCCAACCTTGACGACCTGCTGGAGCCTGTGGATGCCAAGCGCTCCTCCACTGCTGCCGAGGCCGTGAAGGGCCGAGCAGAGGCCTTGCTAGCGAAGTTACGTGCCTTCAGCACCGCGCCCAAGCGAGGCACCACTGGCTCCCCGGCCCCGGGGGGTGGAGCTGACAAGCGCAACTCCACCACGAGCAGCGGCGCGGCCCAGGGGTGATCTTCTTGCGGCTTCTTTCCTGCTTTGATTCCTGCAACATGCACCGTGCCTCGTGGAGGCGTTTAAACTTGTGTTTGGTATTGTGAGAACAATTTATGGTCTGTAATATTTGCTTATGAATTTGCTAGATTTTTGCGGTTTCCTTCCTATTTGCTTGTGTTCTACGTCGGCAGGGCTAGGCCCCGCGCATACCTCAGCCGCCGTTGGCCCCGGCCGGATCACTAGGACGGGACTAAGGAGTGAGGGGCTACGTGGAAAGTTAGGCTCCTGAGTCACGATGCTCAGGAGTCCCCCTTGACGCGCAAACAACCAATAGGGAGTGGGTGTAGGAGAGGATCTGTCGTTCTACGTCGGCAGGGCCCGGCCCAGCGCATACCTCGATCGTCGTTAGCCTTTCGGAACTAAGGAGTGAGGGGCTACATGACCAGTTAGGCTACTGAGTCACGATGCTCAGGAGTCCGCCTGGGCACGCAACGACCAGGTCCAAGGGACCTGGCTGGGTGGCGTGCGCTCGGGCATGATCCGGGCGCAGCCCCCGTGCCCAGCCCCCTCGCGCGGCGCTCCCGAGGGGAGGCGGTGCGATGAGGCCAGACATTGAGCTCTAGGATCCCTGAGGTTGAAACATTCGTGGGCTGCCCTCAGTTGTTTATCACCAGCGCGGAGCATAGCGCTTCCGTATGTGTACGGGCATAGCCGCGCCTCGGCAGTGTGTTCAGCCAGCGTGCAGCATGGTGCTTCCACTGGTACGTGGGAGGGGGCCCCCTCCGGGAGGAGTCCCCGGGGCGTGTACAGCCCCGCCCTGACACGTGGCTGGCACGGTAGGGCTAGACGAGGTGTATCTGGGCACTCGTGAGCCAGCGCGGGACTCACGAGGCCCTACCTCAAGGCGGGTTGCGCCTGATCTTGAGCCTTAGGCGGCTGAGCTTTCCTGCATGAGGGTTAGATGCAAACGCTCTACGTCCTCAGGTCCCGGCCCTCGAGCAGGCTCAACCGCCGCTGGTATGCCAGGTCGCGATGCCGTGGACAAGGCCAGGGGGTGAGGGCTGGAGAGCCAGTAAGAGCTCCTGAGTCGCGATGCTCAGGCGCCCCTTTTAACGTGCAAGCAATTTCCATGAGGGAGAAAAAGGGGCCGCGACGGGCGAGAGGTGATAATCATAGGCAAGATGAGCATGAAAAGGCAATCCAACTTAGATAGATGCAAGGAAAGGCACACGCCACTGGGTCAGGCCCGAGCGGCTTGGGGATGATGCAGCCCGAGGGGTGCCCCAAACTAGGTAAGCTAAAGACATAAGAAAAATGGATACACGTCGCGGGGATAGACCCACGCGACCTGGGAATGATGTAACCCTGAGGGCGCTCCTAGCTGAAATGAAACTCGAAGGATGCCACCTCATACCATTGCAGAGCGATTGTTGGGATAGCTAACGGTGCACGGTGAGGAAGCCAATCCTCACGAGCCTTCGGAACTCTGAGCCCCGGGAGGCTCTGGAGGTCCGGGCGACTCGGCGAGGTCCATCTCCATTTCCTCCAGGAACGCGCGGTGCCTGGCCACCTGAGCATCGAGAATGCTCCTCATCAGACACTGGTGAGCAGCAGCCACGTTCGGCAGGCCAAAAGGCGTGCGAACATAGCTGTGAGGTGGACGCTTGCAATGTCCCATGCGCGAAGGCCAGAAGCGCTCCTGAGACGCGACTCGATTGAGCCCTGGGTAGTCGACGCAGACGCGCAGCCCCCCATCCTCGCCTGGATGGGGAGCTACACCGGGTAGGCGGCGGCTGCCGCGCATGACTCTCGACTCCTGCAGCTCCCGAGTGACCTTGGTGGCGAACTCCTGAGGGCTGGGCCCTCCTTGCCTTATGCCCTCTTGAGGGAAGCGTGCCGAGAAGCACGCCTCCAAGTGGTGCCCGAGCTCCTCCCTCGTGATCTTGGCAAAGTCCATGGCCCTCCAGGAGAGAGCCCCCGAGCCTTGCCCGAGGAGGGTGCCGGGTGCACCTTCCTATGCGATGGAGGGCGGCTCCCCTTGGGTGGGTGCAGATCCTGGTGCGGTGCCACCGGAGGTGCCTACCTCCTGAGGCCTTGAACTGGGTGATGTCTTTCTCTTCTTGGGAGCTGGATCAGGGAGGTACACCGCATCCTTCTCTTCACAGGGGACCGTGATGACTCCGCCGCTTCCCGACATCTTGAGGACATTGTAGACATGGTGAGATACTGCCATGAACTTGGCCAGGGCTGGATATCGGAGAATGGCATTGTATGGCAGGCGAATCTGGGCAACGTCGAAGTCAATGAGCTCGGTACGGTAGTTCTTGCGCTGTCCAAAGGTGACAGGGAGGCGGACCTGCCCTATCGGGATAGTGGAACCATCAGTGACTCCTAAGAAAGGCTTGGTTGGCTGAAGCTGATCATATGGCACTTGGATATTGTTGAACGTCTTGACGGACAGGACATTGAGTCCTGCTCCGCCATTGATGAAGGTCCTGGTAACTTGCACATTGTTGATGACTAGGGGACAGAGCATTGGGAGGACACCGGCTGTTGCCGCACACTTGAGCTGATCCGCTGAGCTGAAAGTGATGGCGCACGTGGACCACCTGAGGGAGCGCATGGCCTCGAGCTTGGGGAGGACTGCATTCACCTCGCGAGTAAACTGCTTGAAGATGCGCTGAGAGGCTGGGGCCTGGGCACCGCCCAAGATGCAAGGGATAGCACGCAGCTCCTAGAAGCCCCCAGCCCCCTCGTCCTAATGATGGTCGTCATTCCTTCTTGGTGGTGGTGGCAGAGGAGGAAGGCCTGCGTTGCCTTGTGGGCGATCCTCACGAGGCTGATCCCTCCAAGCCCACACGTGAGGCTGGTCCTGCCAGCGGTCCCTGCGAGGCCAGTCAAGCCACCCTTGGCGAGGGCCACGGCCGTCCCATCGTCCTCCACCTCTTCCTCCGCCTCGGCCGTAGCCCCGATCGTTGCGCTCGGGGCGTCGACCGACACGGCCTTCTCCAACGGCCCTGAGCTCTTGGCATTTGTTGGTGTTGTGGGTGTGGAGATCGTGGTACACGCAGTACCGGCTAACCTTGGACGACTCCGGCTGGTCCCTGTCATGCTTCGTATCTGGCTCTACTGCGAGCACAACCGCTCCTTTGCGCTTCACATCCTTGGCCTTGGCTTTCTTCTCTTCTGGATCGGCAGCTGGGAGCTCGAGAAGGGAGAGGCGTCTCTCCTCAGCCCTTGCACACTTGGTCGCCAGGTTGAACAGCTCCAGAGACGTGCACAGATCTTCGTGGATCGCTAGTTCCTCCTTCATCTTGATGTCGCGGACGCCGTCAGAGAACACTGAGATGATGGCCTCCTCAGTCACCTTGGGAATCATGAGGCGAGTGCTATTGAAGCGCTGGATGTACTTCTGCAAGGTCTCTCCAGGTTGCTGCTTGATGCGGCACAGGTCGCCCACGGCCGGTGGACAGTCGTGAGTGCCCTGAAAGTTAGCGATGAAGCGGGTGCGCATCTCGTCCCAGGAGGAGATCGTGCCAGGAGGCAGGTTCAGGAGCCAAGTGCGGGTACCGTCCTTGAGCGCCATGGGAAACTAGTTCGCCATGACCTTCGCATCCCCGTTGGCCGCTTTGATGCCTAGCTCGTAGAGTTGCAGGAACTCCGAGGGGTCGGTAGTGCCGTCGTAGTGAGGAGGCAGGTCCGGCTTGAACTTGCCCGGCCAGCCGGCACTGCGCAACTCGGTGGTGAAGGCGCGGCAGCCTGCGGTGGCCACCAGAGCTCTCTACTGATGCGGGGCTTGCTCCTGGGGATTCCCACGTGTCGCTGCCAGGAGCATCGTGGGGTCTTGACTTGCCGGTGCAGGGATGCTGTCATGACGTGCCAGTGCAGGAAGCACGCGGGCACCTTCTTGGGGACGAGGGATTTCTTGGCAGCTCCTTTCTTGTCGTGCGGGTGCTTGACACGGTGGATCTCGTCCAGGGGCCACGCGCCTAGGAGCCAGGGCGCCTTCTTGGGGAGGAGGTGGCGGAGGCACCTCCTGAGCTGCATCACCCGCGAAGGACAGAGGGCGAGGCAGCGAGAGGGGCGGCACGGGGGAGCTCCCTGCGGCGCTGACGAGCTCGGTGATGCGAGCGAGCCACTCCTCATAGAGCTCGTCGATGGGATGGTAGTGCAGGAGCTCACGCTCCAGGAGCAACGCGACGTGCGCGTCCGTGGGAGCGCGACGGGCCTGCGACGACGAACCAGCTCGGGTCAGCGATGGGCTGGCGGTGCGGCCTTCCCGCCGCACCAAGGGATGCAGCAACGAGCCCTGCTGCTCGCTCCCCGCTGGGCCGGTGGCGGCGTTGGCAGCAGGCGATGGAGAACAACGGGGACACCCGCTGACGAGAGCCGTCTGGGCGACGCGGGCAGCGAGAGCAGCCCGACGCTCGGCGCGAGCCCGGCGAGCGTCAGCCATGGACACGACGGACGATCAAATGCGGAACAGCGGAAGAAAGATTCCGGCGCACCCCTACCTGGCGCGCCAAATGTCGGATGTTTGGTTCCGGCAGACCCTAGAGGTTCGAACTCTGGGGTGCGCGCGAAGATCTTCCCCCTACCAATCCACGTCCAATCGCCTCACAAGAATCTAAGCTAAATTGATGAACAACACGAGGGATACAAGATTTATACTGGTTCGGGCCACCGTTGTGGTGTAATACCCAACTCTAGTGTGTGGTATGGTGGATTGCCTCTGGGGTTGATGATGAACAGTACAGGGGAAGAACAGCCTCGCGAGAGGTGTTCTTGAGCTGGTGTGGTGTTCTCGTAGGGAAGGATCCGATCTCCCTACCTACTGTGGTAGCTATCTCTATTTATAGAGGCCCTGGTCCTCTTCCCAAATATTGAGCGGGTAGGGAGCCAACAAAGGCCATTTCAAAGGGGAACATCTGGGACAAGTTATCCTGACTAAAGTTGGTCTTCGGTGGCCAAATGCACTGGCGATGATGCTGTCTTGGGCTCCACGGTGACCTCCATCCTGTCGCTCTGCTGGTCTTGGTCTTGTTGCACCGAAACGGTAACCTTTGTCTGATGCCTCGGCACACCACGCCTGTGCTTGCCCCCTTTGCACCAAAGAGGAAACGAGGACACCGCACAGGCCGACGCCCACCTGGTCTCGATCGTCATGGCTTGCGTCACGAGCACCTCGCGAGGTACCCTTGCCTTGATCTGTCCGCCTCCTCGCGAGCCTGCCTGGTGAGGTCGCTCCTGAGGAAGCCTGCCGTCGTCCGCCCTGCGAGGCTTGGCCCCTCATGAGGGTCTTGAGTTTGCGTTGATGAAGATGGGCCGCACTGGGCCACCACTTGAGCCATGCCGCAGGCAGGCAAGTCTGGGGACCACCGTTCCCGGAACGCCGACAATATTGTCATAGATCATTCAACATGTGGTGTTTGCCCCCCATCTTTGCTATCCCAAAATTCCACACTAAGTAGAGGTACTACTTGTACATCCAAAACCCTTAGACCCAAATCTTGTTTTGAGAGTCCACCATACCTACCTATGGATTGAGTAAGATCTTCAAGTAAGTTGTCATCGGTGCAATAAGGCAATAAAAATTGCTTCTAAAAGTGTTAGATCATTTAGTGTAAGAGAAAATTGAGCATTGTACAAACTAGTGATGGCAAAGAATAAAAGCGACAGACTGCATAATAAAGGTTTCCATCATAAGTGGCAATATAACGTGACGTTCTCTTGCACTAAGGGGATGAGCATACAAACAAAAAGCGCATGCCAACCTCTGTTTCCCTCTACGAAGGGCCTATCTTTTACTTTTATGTCTTTACATTCATGCAAGAGTCAAAGTTTTTCTCTCTATTCCATTTTATTTTCTCCTTTGGCAAACATCATGTGGCTAGGAAAGATCTAGGCACAAATATCCAATTGAATATGGGTAGCATGAGTTATTATTGTTGACATCACCCTTGAGGTGAATACGTTGGGAGGCAAAACTACAAGCCCCTATCTTTCTATGTGTCTGGTTGAAATGTTTTGCTCATCTATACGCGGTGAGTGTTAGTGATCATACAAGACTAAATGATGGTTGAGTATATGGACTTGCCTAAATGCTCCGATATGTGACCCTTCCTGAAAAGATGATTAATTGTTGTTGCAAAGTTGACTGAGAACATAGTTTGTTGGTTTCCAATAGAGTTTATACTTTATACTTCGATTTTGTGATGAATTGTTACTTGTTCATGAGAAGTCTATGATAAAATTTTTATTATAAAAGTTTCATGTTAAAGTTTGTTGATGTTAGAATAAGTTACATGATGCTTCTATGTCCGTATTTTGTTTTTATCGACACTTCTCTCTCTAAGCATGTGGACATGTTCTTGGATTTCGATTTTCGCTTAAGGACAAGCGAGGTCTAAGCTTGGGGGAGTTAATACGTCCATTTTGCATCATGTTTACCTACTATTATTTATGTTGTTTTTTGCATAATAATGTTTTTGGAGTAATACTAATGCCTTTTGTCTCATAATATGCAAGGTACACAGAAAGGGGGAGAATTCCGGCAGTTGGAAATCTGGACCTGAAAAAGCTACGTCAGGCTACCTATTCTGCACAACTCCAAATGAGATGAAACTTCATGAGGTATTTTGAAGGAATAAATGGGGATTTTTGTAGCCAATAAGTACCACCAGAGGGGGCCCATCAGGAGGGCACAACCCACCTGGGCGCGCCAGGGGTCCCAGGCGCGCCCTGGTGGGTTATGCTCACCTCGGGCCACCTCCGGTGCCTCTCTTCTAGTACATAAGTCATTTTACATAGAAAAAATAAGGCTAGGACTTTAGGGATGAAGTGCCGCCGTCTCGAGTCGGAACCTGGGCAGGAGCACTTTTGCCCTCCGGCAGAGCGATTCCGCCGGAGGAACTCCCCCCCCTCGTAGGGGGAAATCATCATCATCATCATCACAAACAACTCTCCCATCTTGGGGAGGGCTATCTTGATCAACATCTTCAACAACACCAACTCCTATGAAACCCTAGTTCATCTCTTGTGTTCAATCTTTGTACCAGAATTATAGATTGGTGCTTGTGGATGACTAGTAGTGTTGATTACATCTTGTAGTTGATTACTATATGGTTTAGTTGGTGGAAGATTATATGTTCAGATCCATTATGCAATTTAATACCCCTCTGATCTTGAGCATGATTATCATTTGTGATTAGTTAATTTTTTTCTTGAGGTCACGGGAGAAATCATGTTGCAAGTAATCATGTGAACTTGATATGTGTTTGATATTTTGATGATATGTATGTTGTGATTCCCTTAGTGGTGTCAGCTGAACGTCGACTACATGACAGTTCACCATATTTGGGCCTAAGGGAATGCATTGTGGAGTAGTTATTTGATGATGGGTTGCGAGAGTGACATATGCTTAAACCCTAGTTTATGCGCTATTCTATAAGGGACCGATTGGATCAAAAAGTTTAATGTTATGGTTAGAATTTAGTCTTAGTACTTTTCTCGTAGTTGCGGATGCAAGCGAGGGGTTTAATCATAAGTAGGAGGTTTGTTAAAGTAATAACAACAACTAAGCACCGGTCCACCTACATACCAAATTATCAAAGTAGCGAACACGAATTGAACCAACATGATGAAAGTGACTAGATGAAATTCCCGTGTACCCTCAAGAACACTTTGCTTATCATAAGAGACCGTTTTGGCCTGTTCTTTGCCTCTAAAGGATTGGGCTACCTTGCTGCACTTTTGTTACTACTACCGTTACTTGCTCGTTAAAATTATCTTGCTATCGAACTACTCTGTTACATACAATTTCAGCACTTGCAGACATTAACTTGCTGAAAAACACTTGTCATTTCCTTATGCTCCTCGTTGGGTTTGACACTCTTACTTATCAAAAAGGGATACAATTGATCCCATATACTTGTGTGTCATCACTTGGACGCATGTACAGTATAAAGCATAGAGTCTACTCCCCTATCCCTTCTATCACATATCACAAATCACAACGCAGTGAGGCATCAAATCACAAAGCACGGGCAAAGCAACCATCATTTTACTCTTCGTTGAATCCAGTTCTCCATCATTTTCTTCGAGAAACAAGCTTACCACACTAAGCTGGACGGACAATGCTATTGTGTTGTCAGGACCCCGACTCAATGTCACATCGATCTAGCCGGTAACACCTCATATCACTTTGCGGCCTCACGCACGGTATCCCCACGGGTGTCGTCTTACCTTTTCCCGGGACCGTTTGCGCCTTTTGGCTCACGTATATGATGGTGTCGCTAGCATCCATATGATAAGGAGCCCGGGCTGACATGACTAGTCGTAAACCCAAAGTGGCACAGACTTACAGGGACAGGCATCCATGACCCAGCTTCGAACGTGTCGGTCATCAGCAAGTGGGTCCGGGCTGTAGCACTGGGCTAGCAGGACTCCGGTAAACCGGGCTGTAGCGGGCTAACAGGACTCCGGTACTCAAAGCGTGACATTTCCCCGAAGGGACAGACACAGGAACGAAGAAGGACACATGCCGGCCAGCCTAAGTGTTCCAGAGCAGTAGCAAGCTACCATGGCTCAGCGGTAACACTAGGAGACATTTCCCGGTAAGAGAGGCTACTAAAGATAAACAACTAGATAGTCAGATCCCACACATACCAAGCATTTCAATCATACACACAATATGCTCGATATGTGCAAATACAACGAAGCATCACAACATGACTCTACGACACAAGTACTTTATTAAAGGCTCAGGGAGCCATACATAACATACACAAAGATACGGGTCTCACGACCCAACATACAAGTCATACAGTCATACAAACCAGCAGCGGAAGTACCTTGTCTGAGTACAGACAACTAGTAAAATAAAAGAGGCTTGGAAAGCCTAGCTATACTACGTGGTCCATCACAAGCTCAGGGTCACCACCTGGGTCCTTAGCCTACTCGTTGATGTCAACGTCTACATAGAACCCATCAGAAGGGGTTGCAGCGTCTTCTGTAAAAATGTAGATTATAGCAACATGAGTACAAAGGTACTCAGCAAGACTTACATCAGATCCTACATACATGCATAGTATCAAGAAGGGTTGGTGGAGTTATTGCAGCAAGCCAGCTTTGACTCTTGGCTAGGCTATCCTACGATACTCCAACTTGAAATGGTTTTGCGCACACGAGTCCACTACTCACCACTTCAATACACTACCGAGGATCCACCTCCGTCTTCCTACGGAAGAGCCATCCTCGGCACTCACACTTATCTTGAGGCTTTTAGTAGTTTCCATTTACTTGTCTATGAACTGTATAGGCAACCAAGTAGTCCTTTACCGCGGACGCGGCTATTCGAATAGATCATGTTAACCCTGCAGGGGTGTACTTCTTCATACACGCTCTCACCACTTACCGTCGCTTACACGACATGTACTCGGCAACCTTCAAGCGGAAGCCCAACGTGGGTGTCGGCCACGACCTACCTAATCACCTAAGCCTCCAGTCCAGGTTTATCGCCTATTCAGGTTCCATCCGCAGGGAGTCCGGCCGAGGTTTCCCATACGGCCCCGAACGATGTGAACAGGGTTCCCGAGATACCTAACGGGTATTCGGTACACCCGGCCACGTACCTACCGCATCACAGCCCACCCCTACGGTCAGCGCTGTCCACGGCCTCCAGTAGGCTACAAACACCAGAAACTAGTTGCAACTCCTGGACGGAGAACTAGGGTGAATAAGAAGCCGAGAGGGTCCATTGGTTTCGGGCCCAATGCATGGTAGTAGCTGATTCTTAAATCACACATACAGATCTCAGTGCTTAAGGTCGGCTTCAATGAAACAACCCACCATGTACTCCTACATGGCCTCTCATCGATACCTTTACCAAATCGTGTTCACCACACCACTCCCATTACCGACATAATCATTTCACTCTAGCCCATCACCCAGATGAACCAGACCTGACACGACTCTAAGCATAGCAGGCATAGCAAGGTAGGAACAACACATACATATGGCTCAATCAACTCCTACACATGCTAGTGGGTTTCATCTAGTTACTGTGGCAATGACAGGTCATGCAGAGGAAATGGGTTCAACTACCGTAGCACACAGCAGTTTGAAACGCGTTGTCTTAATGCAGTAAAAGAGAGCAGGAGCGAGAACATGGGGTTGTATCGATATGATCAAATGGTTGGTTGCTTGCCTGATGGTTCGATGCACTGATACGGTTCTTCGTTAGGGTAATCACGGTACTCCTCGGAGGCAGAACCTGTCGCAAAGGACACCGATACACAACCATCACCAAACAATGTGCAACAATATGATGCATGCATGAAACATAGCAATATGAGTGTGTTGGGCTAATGCAACTAAAACCAGAAGGGTTTGGACAAATTTGAATCATAGATTCAAATTTCAAACTCAAACATGGCCTCTTAAAGTGCTTTTCCTTGTTCTGCTTGAAACATCAATTTAACTTGTTTGATCATGCATGAAAATAGTACAGATGGATAGATTGGATTTTTCTGATCATTTTTCATATATAATTTGTCCAATTGGAGTTACAGAATAAAAGTTATGAATTTTTGAAGTTTAAATAATATTCTGGAATTTCCTGATTTAAATTTAAATCCAGAAAATCAATTACTGCGTCAGCCTGACGTCAGTGTGACGTCAGCAGGTCAACGGAACAGGTCTGGGTCAAACCTGACAGTGGGTCCCGCATGTCAGGGTGATTATTTTAATTAAGATCTAATTAAAACTAATCCTGTATAATTAGCAGGGCTGGGCCCCACCTGTCATTGACTCAGGGGAGTCAACCAGGGCCCACCCGTGGTCAAAGTCAAAGCCAGCGACGCCGGCGTTTAGCCGCCGGCGAGCCAGACGCGGCGGCGGGAGTGGTTTTGGCCATTTCGGCCACCAAAGGGGCCGCGGAGACCACCGGAGTGGAGCTGAGGACAAACCGCAGCTCTTGGCGGAGTCCGTTGGGGTCGGGGTGGCCGGAGTTGGCGCCGGCGACGACTTTGGCGGCCACCGGGGTTCGGTCGAGGATGAACTTGGCGCTAGAGGGGTCGGTGAGGCTCGTGGAGTGGCTAGCTAGGTGCTGTGGGACTCGGTGAGTAAGATGGACACCATCTTGTGGCCGGAGTGTGGTCGGAAGCACGTCGGCGACGAGGTCCGCGACGGCGCGTGCGGGTGAGCTTGGTGCGCTCGCTGTGGTGCACGAGAGAGAGAAAGAGAGGAAGGGGAAGTTAGCCCAGCTCACTGCGGTCTTGATGGAAAGGACGGCGTGGTCGGGGACGAGCTGCTGCGGCGGCGACGGCGAAGGGGATCTCCGGCGATGGCGGTTCGGGCGAGGTTGGTGCGGCGGCTTCGAGGCACGCGAGCGCTCGGGGCTCGGCTAGCTCGAAGGAGTAGAGGACGGCGGAGCTTCTGGACACGGTGGCTCGGCGTGGAGACGAAGGGGAGCACGGCTACGGCGGAGGTGCGGCGACGGTGGCGTCGGCCATGACGTGGGAGCGCGAGGGAGAGGAACTGGGGGCGAATGGAGGTGTCCAGGAGGGTCGGGGCGCGACGTGGAGCTCGTCCAGGCCATCAGGGCGGCGAGAGGGGGAGGCCGGGCGGCGTGCAGCTGCGTGGCGAGCTGCGGTGCCGCCGCCGAGCACCTTGGCTGCCTGCCTGGCAAGCCAAGCAGCTCGCTGGAGCGGTGGCCGGGCTGGGCCGGCCAGGTGGGCTGGCTGGTGGGCCTGCGGTGGCGCCAGGTAAGTTTTCCCCTTTTTTTCTGTTTCTGTTTTTATTTAATATATATCTGCAACTTTGTTGAATTTAATAAAATACCTAGGCAACTTCAAAAATCACCAAACTATTCCTGGCCCATAGTTGGATTATTTCCAACATGAAACATTTTAGTTTGGAGATATTTGAGCATTTAAATATTTTATATTATTTTAAATGCCCAAATTCAAATATTTATGATTTAATTCAAAAACCCTAGGATGGCCTAGGAAAATGTGCACCACTTTTGGCAGAGGTTCTGAACCAAGACAAAAATGATGGGCATTTTAGAAGGGCATTTCAGGTTCATTGAAAAATTATTTTAGTAACCCTAGTTGGTTTCAGAGGGGACTGGGGGTTCTGTCATCCCCATTTCAAGTTTCTGATGAAAGAGTAAACATGATGCAACACTCTAATGCATGACTAGCTAGGGTGTGACAACTCACCCCCACTCAAAAGAATCTCGTCCCGAGATTTGGGTTCCTCCGGGAAGAAGGCGGGATATTCAAGTCGAAGACGATCCTCCCTTTCCCAGGTTGCTTCATCTTCAGAATGGTGCGACCATTGAACTTTGAGAAACTTGATATTCTGGCGTCGGGTGGTACGTTCGGCCTGATCGAGGATACGAATGGGGTACTCTCGATATGTAAGATTATCTTGGAGATCAAGCGTTTCGTGGTCCACTTCACGGATAGGATCCGAGAAGCAACGCCTGAGTTGAGAAACGTGGAAGACATCGTGGACTCTGGAGAGATGCGGAGGTAGTTCCAGCTGGTAGGCAACTTCTCCTCGTTTGGCGAGAATGCGAAAAGGTCCAATGTAACGAGGAGCCAATTTGCCTTTGATACCGAAACGATGGGTTCCCTTCAGAGGGGTGACCCGAAGATAAGCCTTCTCGTCAACCTCGAAAGTCATAGCCTTATGCTTTCGGTCATATTGACTCTTTTGACGAGATTGGGCTGTTTTCAACTTTTCACGAACGATACGAACTTGTTCTTCTGCTTCCTGAATCATATCCGGGCCAAAGAATTGTCTTTCCCCGGTCTCTGACCAGTTAAGGGGTGTTCGACATCGTCGTCCATAGAGAACTTCAAAAGGGGCTTTACCCAAGCTAGATTGATAGCTGTTGTTGTAAGCGAATTCGGCAAATGGAAGGCACTTCTCCCAGTCCATTCCGAATGAGATAACAGAGGCTCGAAGCATGTCTTCTAGAATCTGATTGACGCGTTCCACTTGACCACTTGACTGAGGGTGGAAAGCGGTGCTAAAAGAGAGACGGGTTCCCATAGCATTTTGGAAGCTTTCCCAAAATCGAGAGGTGAAAAGACTTCCTCGATCCGAGTTAATTTCCAAAGGAACACCATGGAGGGACACTATTCGGGAGATGTATAAGTCTGCCAGCTGGCTAGCGGTTATACTCTCACGAACAGGTAAGAAATGAGCTACTTTGGAAAGACGATCGACCACGACGAAAATAGCATTATTCCCTCTCTTGGTCCTGGGAAAACCGGTAATGAAATCCATACCAATTTTATCCCATTTCCATTCAGGAATAGCTAAGGGTTGAAGGGTGCCAGCAGGCCGTTGATGCTCTGCTTTTACACGACGACAGACGTCGCAATTTGCAATATACTGAGCAATTTCTCTCTTCATCCTAGTCCACCAGAACCTCTGGCGTAGGTCCTGATACATTTTAGTGCTACCGGGATGAATGGTGAGAGGAGATTCATGAGCTTCCTTAAGGATTAATCGCCTTAGGTTGCGCACTTTGGGAACCACTAGTCGATTCCCGAAGTATACGACTCCTTGATCATTAATGGAGAAACAATTCGCAATTCCTTTCTGAATGTTCCTCTTGATGCGGGAGATTCCCGGATCTACCTTCTGTGCTTTGATAATTTGATCCGTAAGGGTAGGTTTTGCCACCAAGGTGGAAAGAAAACCTTGAGGTACAATGTGAAGGTTAAGTTTCCGAAATTCCTCATGGAGAAGCGGTTGACTTTGTTGTAACATCAGGTTGTTACAATAAGATTTACGACTTAGCGCATCAGCCATGACGTTGGCTTTCCCTGGGGTGTAGGTTATTCCTAAGTCGAAGTCTGTGATCAATTCAACCCAACGTCTCTGCCTGAGATTCAAATCCGGTTGGGTGAAAATGTACTTCAGACTTTGGTGATCAGTGAATATTTCGCAACGATTACCGAGGAGGTAATGTCGCCAGGTCTTAAGTGCATAGACTACGGCTGCAAGCTCTAGATCATGAGTAGGATAATTCTCCTCATGTGGGTGCAATTGCCGTGAAGCGTAGGCAATTACGTGTCGATCTTGCATGAGAATGCAACCTAGTCCTTGTCGCGAGGCGTCGCAGTAGATAACAAAGTCCTTGGAGAAGTCTGGCGGTACCAGTACGGGAGCAGAGGTCAGGCGTCTTTTCAGTTCCTGAAAGCTGTGCTCACATTGTGGAGTCCATTCGAACTTTTTATCTTTCTTGAGGAGTTCGGTTAGAGGTTTAGCAACCTTGGAGAAGTTCTCGACAAAGCGACGACAATAGCTCGCTAAGCCCAGAAAACTCCGAACTTGCTTGACCGATTCAGGTGGAGTCCAATTAAGGACGGCTTGAACTCGCTCAGGGTTAACAGCAATACCTTTACCAGATATTACATGACCCAGATAGGTCACTTCTGACAACCAGAATTCACATTTAGAAAATTTGGCATAAAGGCGATGCTCTCGAAGTTTCTTCAACACTAGCCTTAAATGTTCGGCATGTTCTTCCTCGTTCTTGGAGTAGATGAGTATATCATCGAGATAAACTACGACGAATTTATCCAAATACTCCATGAAGATTGAGTTCATTAACCGAGAAAAGGTGGCTGGAGCGTTGGTTAAACCGAAGGACATGACGGTGTACTCGTATTGGCCATAACGAGTAACAAAGGCCGTTTTAGGAATGTCCCCGTTTCTGATTTTTATTTGATGGTAGCCCAACCTCAAATCCATCTTGGAGAAGACTGAGGATCCAGCGAGCTGATCGTACAGGTCGTTGATCCTGGGAAGTGGATATTTGTTCTTGATTGTGACCAAATTGACAGGTCGGTAATCTACAACCATCCGGTCCGTACCATCCTTCTTCTTGACGAATAGGACGGGGCAAGCCCACGGAGATGAGCTAGGTCGGATGAAACCCTTTTTCAAGGACTCATCGAGTTGTTTCTTAAGCTCGGCTAGTTCTAGTGGTGCCATCTTATAAGGTCTTCTAGCAATCGGAACGGTTCCGGGGATGAGGTCGATTACGAACTCAACATCCCTGTCAGGTGGAACACCTGGCAATTCCTCTGGAAAGACATCCGGGAAGTCACAGACTACCGGCACGTCCTCAAGGTCTGGCAAAGGGCTGGCGTTAAGAGAATATAATTGTCGCTTGGCTATTCGGGTCAAGACATTGACTATCTTCCCCGAAGGATGGGTGAGTTGAACAGTCCTAGAGAAGCAATCAATTTGGGCATGATGAGCTGACATCCAGTCCATACCCAGAATGATATTAATATCTGAAGATTTAAGGGCTATCAAAGATGCAAGGAAAACAAGTCTGTCGACTTGGATTTCATTTCCATAACTTACCCTAGAGGTCTGCCATCTAGAACCAGGGGTAGAAATTTCCATAGTGGATGGCAAGTCACAGAATGCAACGTTATGCAAACGAGCATAATTTTCAGATATAAAAGAATGAGAGGCTCCTGTATCGAAAAGAACAGATGCCGGGTGGCAATTAACAAGAAGCGTACCGAGAACGACGTTGGGATCCTCTTGAGCTTCTTCGGCAGAGATACAGTTGACATGGCCACGTGAAGCGGTGACCGGCTTGGCGTGGAATATTTTTCCTGTCGGCTTGCCACGGCCAACAGCTTTAGCAGACTGGTTGGGGTTGGTCTGGGGACACTCACGCATATAGTGACCAGATTCCCCACACTTGAAACAAGTCACGGAACTGGTACGTGGAGGAGCATTATTGATTGGACCCCCATAGGGCTTGGCTGGAGCAGACTGTTGAACAGGGCGAGGCGCCTGGAAAGATGGCCTCGGGGTGAATCTGGGTGGCAGGGCGGTGTTGGGCACCCACACGCGGCGCTTCTGAGGACCAGCACCGGATGAGGAACCCATGTCACGGCCATGCTTGCGTGTTGCGTCATAGTCAGTCTGACCAGTTTCAGCACTGATGGCTTTGTTGACAAGTTTCTGAAAAGATGTGCACTCATGCAGACGGAGGTCGCGGCGAAGCTCAGGACTAAGTCCCTTACGGAACCTTGCTTGCTTCTTGGCGTCAGTAGACACTTCCTCAGTTGCATATCGTGCGAGATTACCAAACTCCCTGCTGTAAGCATCCACAGAAAGTCGGCCTTGGGTGAAACTGCAAAATTCCTCACGTTTACGGTCCATGAGACCCTCCGGAATGTGATGTTCACGGAAAGCCTCGCTGAATTCAGCCCAAGTAGTGACATGGCCCGCCGGGCGCATAGCTCCATAATTCTCCCACCATAGACTGGCGGGGCCTTCAAGATGATATGCAGCAAAGGTGACCTTGTCAGCCTCCGCTACCAGCGCGGAACGCAGTTTGTGAGAGATACTGCGAAGCCAGTCATCAGCGTCGAGAGGCTCGACGGAGTGGTGGAACGTGGGTGGATGCAATTTGATAAAATCACTGAGTGACACCACGTTAGTCCTCTGATGGTGTGCTGTGTTCTGTTCAATACGCTCCAACAAACGGTTGGTCTCCCGCTTGTTTCTCTCAGCTTCCATCATAACCTCGGCTAGGGAAGGAGGATGAGGCAGATTTGCATCCCTGACTTCACTGCCTTCGGCCTGCTCTTGAGGAGCAGGGTTAGTGCGCGTGTTGACCATCCTAGGTAAACAAGACAATGATTTAGTCAGGATGATAAAATTCCGACATAGGATATAAAGTGTAAGGAATAACTCGAAATGCAAGATGATCATCCGTATGACATGGTAAAATACAGAAACTGCTTCTTTATTCCATCGTCATACACACCATACAGGGTTTAGTACAAGACCAAACAAAGTACTATTACGGTGAAAAGAGGATTACATCTCATCGGAGGCATCCCAAGCTCCTATACATTATTTTTCTACACCTCCGGAAAGAGTACAAACTAGGTCATATCCCACGAGTCACGCGGGACGATAGAAGACACAGCTAGTGCGAACTAGTGATACTACCACTAACTCAGACCGATCCGTAGTAGTCCTCGTAGAAGTCGCCTCCATAGCCTGGAAGTTCAACATGATCATCCGGAAACAGACGGTCTCGCGGAGCTTGTGGACCATAGGGGCTAGGATGAGGCCTTGGACCAACAGACGGTGGCCTGCGGGGACCGCGAGGTGGGGTGATGCCTCCTACATCACGCCAAACCATCACGTCCGGCAGAGCAGATCTCACAGGATAGAGATCGCGCATATCTGAATATCCAGCTTGCACCGCCGGTGCGAACCGAGTCAAAGTAGCCCAGTGGTCAGCACGGGTATTGAAGAGCTCTAACCTTAAGGCCCGATTTTCACGGTCCTTATCCTCGAGCATCTCAGCAGTGGTGCGAGTCCGTGAATCCTCCTGAGTGGGGTCAGCATAGATAGCCTGGAGATACCCTTGTGCTCCCGGAAGTGATCCTGGCATATACCGGAAATCAGAGTCCCGAAATAGACCAGATCTGACTCGCATAATGGTCATCATAGAGTAGGCGGCGTCCTGCACAGCCATCTCAATAGTAACCCCGAGTCCATAGGAGCAGTGAAGAGGCTCGGTGGATCCAGGATAAGATGGAAATATCCTGACAGTGCAGAGATACTGGCTTTGATTGAAGTCCCGGAATTGCTCTTCGACCGTGTACTCAGGATACCAGCGGTATCCAGCCTCAGTCATTACCCTGACCAACTTAGCAGTATGGCCGGGTACATCTAGGCATCGAGTCAGGCGAACCACTTGATTGAGGTCGCGAGTGGCCATCTGAAAGCACAATCATAATGCAAAGGCATTAGAACTTCTAGCAAAATTTCGGCAGCATAACAGCTGTAAATGCTCAAGAAGGATTTGAGACATTTGACAAAGGATTTCGTACACACTCAACATCATCATATCAAAATTCTGAATCCATTCTAACAATATAATGTGGTAGTAGAACTGGACTAGGCTTGTAACCATCAAACTTATAAGGTACTACTGATTAGTAACTCGTGATCCTGATAGAGAGAACAGATCTTAATTCCTTAACCCCCGGTGGAAGAATGGACTGACTCAGATCAGAATGTCATAAGGTAAAGGAGTAAAAAGAGCCTTACGTTCCAACCCACAAACAATTCCCCTACATATAACTAAAGAATTTCTAGACTCAACATCGACCAGTTTGGCTTGGAGAACCTACAGGCAGTCCGGCTCTGATGCCAACGCTGTCAGGACCCCGACTCGATGTCACATCGATCTAGCCGGTAACACCTCATATCACTTTGCGGCCTCACGCACGGTATCCCCACGGGTGTCGTCTTACCTTTTCCCGGGACCGTTTGCGCCTTTTGGCTCACGTATATGATAGTGTCGCTAGCATCCATATGATAAGGAGCCCGGGCTGACATGACTAGTCGTAAACCCAAAGTGGCACAGACTTACAGGGACAGGCATCCATGACCCAGCTTCGAACGTGTCGGTCATCAGCAAGTGGGTCCGGGCTGTAGCACTGGGCTAGCAGGACTCCGGTAAACCGGGCTGTAGCGGGCTAACAGGACTCCGGTACTCAAAGCGTGACATTTCCCCGAAGGGACAGACACAGGAACGAAGAAGGACACATGCCGGCCAGCCTAAGTGTTCCAGAGCAGTAGCAAGCTACCATGGCTCAGCGGTAACACTAGGAGACATTTCCCGGTAAGAGAGGCTACTAAAGATAAACAACTAGATAGTCAGATCCCACACATACCAAGCATTTCAATCATACACACAATATGCTCGATATGTGCAAATACAACGAAGCATCACAACATGACTCTACGACACAAGTACTTTATTTAAGGCTCAGGGAGCCATACATAACATACACAAGGTACGGGTCTCACGACCCAACATACAAGTCATACAGTCATACAAACCAGCAGCGGAAGTAACTTGTCTGAGTACAGACAACTAGTAAAATAAAAGAGGCTTGGAAAGCCTAGCTATACTACGTGGTCCTTCACAAGCTCAGGGTCACCACCTGGGTCCTTAGCCTACTCGTTGATGTCAACGTCTACATAGAACCCATCAGAAGGGGTTGCAGCGTCTTCTGTAAAAATGTAGATTATAGCAACATGAGTACAAAGGTACTCAGCAAGACTTACATCAGATCCTACATACATGCATAGTATCAAGAAGGGTTGGTGGAGTTATTGCAGCAAGCCAGCTTTGACTCTTGGCTAGGCTATCCTACGATACTCCAACTTGAAATGGTTTTGCGCACACGAGTCCACTACTCACCACTTCAATACACTACCGAGGATCCACCTCCGTCTTCCTACGGAAGAGCCATCCTCGGCACTCACACTTATCTTGAGGCTTTTAGTAGTTTCCATTTACTTGTCTATGAACTGTATAGGCAACCAAGTAGTCCTTTACCGCGGACGCGGCTATTCGAATAGATCATGTTAACCCTGCAGGGGTGTACTTCTTCATACACGCTCTCACCACTTACCGTCGCTTACACGACATGTACTCGGCAACCTTCAAGCGGAAGCCCAACGTGGGTGTCGGCCACGACCTACCTAATCACCTAAGCCTCCAGTCCAGGTTTATCGCCTATTCAGGTTCCATCCGCAGGGAGTCCGGCCGAGGTTTCCCATACGGCCCCGAACGATGTGAACAGGGTTCCCGAGATACCTAACGGGTATTCGGTACACCCGGCCACGTACCTACCGCATCACAGCCCACCCCTACGGTCAGCGCTGTCCACGGCCTCCAGTAGGCTACAAACACCAGAAACTAGTTGCAACTCCTGGACGGAGAACTAGGGTGAATAAGAAGCCGAGAGGGTCCATTGGTTTCGGGCCCAATGCATGGTAGTAGCTGATTCTTAAATCACACATACAGATCTCAGTGCTTAAGGTCGGCTTCAATGAAACAACCCACCATGTACTCCTACATGGCCTCTCATCGATACCTTTACCAAATCGTGTTCACCACACCACTCCCATTACCGACATAATCATTTCACTCTAGCCCATCACCCAGATGAACCAGACCTGACACGACTCTAAGCATAGCAGGCATAGCAAGGTAGGAACAACACATACATATGGCTCAATCAACTCCTACACATGCTAGTGGGTTTCATCTAGTTACTGTGGCAATGACAGGTCATGCAGAGGAAATGGGTTCAACTACCGTAGCACACAGCAGTTTGAAACGCGTTGTCTTAATGCAGTAAAAGAGAGCAGGAGCGAGAACATGGGATTGTATCGATATGATCAAATGGTTGGTTGCTTGCCTGATGGTTCGATGCACTGATACGGTTCTTCGTTAGGGTAATCACGGTACTCCTCGGAGGCAGAACCTGTCGCAAAGGACACCGATACACAACCATCACCAAACAATGTGCAACAATATGATGCATGCATGAAACATAGCAATATGAGTGTGTTGGGCTAATGCAACTAAAACCAGAAGGGTTTGAACAAATTTGAATCATAGATTCAAATTTCAAACTCAAACATGGCCTTTTAAAGTGCTTTTCCTTGTTCTGCTTGAAACATCAATTTAACTTGTTTGATCATGCATGAAAATAGTACAGATGGATAGATTGGATTTTTCTGATCATTTTTCATATATAATTTGTCCAATTTGGAGTTACAGAATAAAAGTTATGAATTTTTGAAGTTTAAATAATATTCTGGAATTTCCTGATTTAAATTTAAATCCAGAAAATCAATTACTGCGTCAGCCTGACGTCAGTGTGACGTCAGCAGGTCAACGGAACAGGTCTGGGTCAAACCTGACAGTGGGTCCCGCATGTCAGGGTGATTATTTTAATTAAGATTTAATTAAAACTAATCCTGTATAATTAGCAGGGCTGGGCCCCACCTGTCATTGACTCAGGGGAGTCAACCAGGGCCCACCCGTGGTCAAAGTCAAAGCCAGCGACGCCGGCGTTTAGCCGCCGGCGAGCCAGACGCGGCGGCGGGAGTGGTTTTGGCCATTTCGGCCACCAAAGGGGCCGCGGAGACCACCGGAGTGGAGCTGAGGACAAACCGCAGCTCTTGGCGGAGTCCGTTGGGGTCGGGGTGGCCGGAGTTGGCGCCGGCGACGACTTTGGCGGCCACCGGGGTTCGGTCGAGGATGAACTTGGCGCTAGAGGGGTCGGTGAGGCTCGTGGAGTGGCTAGCTAGGTGCTGTGGGACTCGGTGAGTAAGATGGACACCATCTTGTGGCCGGAGTGTGGTCGGAAGCACGTCGGCGACGAGGTCCGCGACGGCGCGTGCGGGTGAGCTTGGTGCGCTCGCTGTGGTGCACGAGAGAGAGAAAGAGAGGAAGGGGAAGTTAGCCCAGCTCACTGCGGTCTTGATGGAAAGGACGGCGTGGTCGGGGACGAGCTGCTGCGGCGGCGACGGCGAAGGGGATCTCCGGCGATGGCGGTTCGGGCGAGGTTGGTGCGGCGGCTTCGAGGCACGCGAGCGCTCGGGGCTCGGCTAGCTCGAAGGAGTAGAGGACGGCGGAGCTTCTGGACACGGTGGCTCGGCGTGGAGACGAAGGGGAGCACGGCTACGGCGGAGGTGCGGCGACGGTGGCGTCGGCCATGACGTGGGAGCGCGAGGGAGAGGAACTGGGGGCGAATGGAGGTGTCCAGGAGGGTCGGGGCGCGACGTGGAGCTCGTCCAGGCCATCAGGGCGGCGAGAGGGGGAGGCCGGGCGGCGTGCAGCTGCGTGGCGAGCTGCGGTGCCGCCGCCGAGCACCTTGGCTGCCTGCCTGGCAAGCCAAGCAGCTCGCTGGAGCGGTGGCCGGGCTGGGCCGGCCAGGTGGGCTGGCTGGTGGGCCTGCGGTGGCGCCAGGTAAGTTTTCCCCTTTTTTTCTGTTTCTGTTTTTATTTAATATATATCTGCAACTTTGTTGAATTTAATAAAATACCTAGGCAACTTCAAAAATCACCAAACTATTCCTGGCCCATAGTTGGATTATTTCCAACATGAAACATTTTAGTTTGGAGATATTTGAGCATTTAAATATTTTATATTATTTTAAATGCCCAAATTCAAATATTTATGATTTAATTCAAAAACCCTAGGATGGCCTAGGAAAATGTGCACCACTTTTGGCAGAGGTTCTGAACCAAGACAAAAATGATGGGCATTTTAGAAGGGCATTTCAGGTTCATTGAAAAATTATTTTAGTAACCCTAGTTGGTTTCAGAGGGGACTGGGGGTTCTGTCATCCCCATTTCAAGTTTCTGATGAAAGAGTAAACATGATGCAACACTCTAATGCATGACTAGCTAGGGTGTGACATGTGTAGTAGTACATTTACGCCTCCTTTGGTTCAACGGACTTCCTGGATGCAAAGAAGGTAGTTCTCTCGGCTTGCAGGCGGCACTTGCGGATGACTTACCGTGCTCTTCCTCAATGGTGTGCTTCGTCGAATGCCCTTCGCCAAAGCCACAATGTTCGAGATATCATCGACGTCACCGCAATGGGGAATGAAGTCAAATATTTACTACCTCTATTTTTTGTATACAAGGCCAATATCAAAATTACAATTTTCAAAAGGCCACTAACACTAATCAAGGAAAAATTGTAGGGGTTTGCCTCATAGTAGCAACCAAGGACATTAATATACCCTTGCATGCATGCGGTAGCGAGAAGGTTAGTTTGCTTGGCGCTGCATTAATCAAGGAATGAGGAGTGAGATGGTTAGCTCTTTGGACATTGTAGAAAAAATACGCATTAATTGACATGTCAAACGAGGATTTGTATCGATCAATCCCATGAAGGAAAACCCTGCCTTTCCTTTTTAACACAAGTAGTACATACTTGTATATTGGGTCTAGGCCTTGCATTGCCATACTTTACCACACATTTTTGCCAAGCTTGCCAAAAGTTTTTCAAAATGAAAAGGAAGAACACTTGCGCACGGCTGTCGCGGTCGCACCACACCCTCACACAGTCGCTCCTGCATGCCGCAAACCCAACCAAGGGAACACACCCTCACTGACACGTGCTACCGCATGTGATCAAACCAAACTCAGCCATCCTACCAGTATAGCGACCACGATCCCAATGGACCGAAATATCTATGCTTAAGTGTCATCCCTGGATCGGTATGATGACACACAAAGTACTCGAGGAATTATAATAGAGTTCAATCACACACTTATTACATCGAGGTCCTCATAAAGAGTATTTGTTACACAAATAATATGGCTGAAGGCCATCTAAACAAAATAACTGCGGAAGCTTCGAAGATAAATGAGTCCATCAACTCCAACGGCATAGCTGAGTGAATGACAACGACCTATCACACCTTATTCTTCGTCGGTAAAGTGTACAACATGAGACATTGCCGCTGTGTAGGTCAGCACATGGAATATGCTGGCAGAGTTACACTGTAGAGAAAATGAATGCAAGAAACTATATCTACATGCATATTTGGCTGGTGGAGGCTCTAAGTTTAATATTTTGCATAAAGGTAATTTTTCCCTAAAACAAATGAATAAATTTTATTTACTACCAAATTATACCAATATTTAAGAATGTTCCTCCAACTCAAATCCCAACATTAACCAAGTATCATTATTAAACCCAATTCATTAATTAAAGAGTGATGAGACTAACAATAATATCCACTTCTAGATACTCAAGATGTCCATAACCAGGGACACAACTAACCATGATTAGTTTATACACTCTACAGAGGTTGTGCACATTTCCCCACAAGACTCGACCACATCCATGATCGGAAGATTGAGACATAGTCTTCCTGAAGCATTAGCTCTCTACTATGGGTAGACCAGTACACCTACTTCCCCTACATCTGCTAGTCCACCTCTTCAAGAGCTCACACAACTTACTCAACTATGCCAGAGCCCAGAATGGCTTGTGGCTGCACATAGAAGTTTCTTAGCATGAAATATCATATGATACCTTTGAGCCTGGGTTGTGAATCGAGGGAAAATCACACGGGTACTCCGGGATTCCCAATGGGAAAGCACTGGTTTCTCCAGGTGCCCCAACCAATCCACCCAGATGTGTATTAAAGGTGCCACCTTAATGTTGTCCATAATTATTATCTCTCACAACTTCCATGTACATCACGATCCAATCCCTGTCTATGAGCACGGCTTAGAAATAATTGAGCATAATGTATATTCCCAGGGTGATCAAAGGTAATAGGTTCCAACCTCAAGTACTACAACCAAAACCACATGTTCCCGATCATACTCATGCAAATATTTGAGGAGCAATACTAATGCATAGTAAAAACTGGGTATTAAAGAGTATGATCAAACTGTAACTTGCCTTGCTGACTGTCGGATATCGGGTTCCAGCAAAACCCTTAAGGTTTGAACTATGGGGTGCATACGAAGATCTTCTCCCTGCTGAAACACACCCAGAAACTCATCACGATTCTAAGCTAGCACGATGTACAACACAAGAGACACGAGGTTTATACTGGTTTGGGCCACCATTGTGGTGTAATACCCTAATCCAGTGTCTGGTGCGGTGGATTGCCTCTTGGGCTGATGATGAGTAATACAGAGGAAGAATAGCCTCGCGAGGAGAGGTGTTCTTGTGGTGGAATGTGGGTGAACTTAACCTAGGAAGGATTCGATCCCCTCCTATTGTGGTGGCTAGCCCTATATATAGAGGCCCTGGTCCTCTTCCCAAATATTGAGCAGGAAGGAAGCCAACAACGACCATTTTGAAAGGGGACAACTAGTACAAGCTATCCTGACTAAAGGTGGTCTTCGACTGCCAAAGGCACTGGTGATGACACCGTCTTGGGCTCCATGCTGACCTCGGTCCTGCCATCCTACTGGTCTTGGTCTCGTTGCACTGATATGGAAACCTTTGCTTGATGCCTCGGTACACCGCGCCTGCGCTTGCCCCATTCGCACCAAAGAGGAAATGAGGACACTGCATAGGCTAGCACCCGCCTAGTACCCGCCTGGTCTTGATCGTCATGGCTTGCGTCATGAGCACCTCGCGAGGTACCCCTCGCCTTTATCTCTCTGCCTCCTCGCGAGCCTGCCTGGTGAGGCCGCCCCTGAGGAGGCCTTGCATCGTCCGCCCTGCGAGGCTTGGCCCCTCGGGAGGGTCTTGAGCTTGGGTTGATGAAGACTGGCCGTACTGAGCCACGCTGCATGCCGCAGGCACGCAAGTCTGGGGACCCCCATTCCCAGAACACCGACAGTAGCCCTCGGGCCCAAGGCGTGCTCGGACTTGGCTTAGCAGAGAAGCCAAAGGGCAAGTGCGGAGTGCCGTGGGCCCCAATAGGCTGCAGCCTTGGTCGACACATGGTTGTTGATTGGACGTGGGCGTCTCCACTTCCCGACGCTGCCTCAGCAAATGCCCGGTTTGACGAGTCCCTGTTACATGCAAAAAGAGTCATCATTACCTGTGATCGTGGAGGCCGACGGTTGGCCACCCTTGGGCTATAAATGGGGAGGGGCGAAAGCCCCTGTTGCACATCTCTCCTCGCCCCGCTTGCTTCTTCTCCCTCCTGGCTTCGGTTGCTTGCAGTGTCCCATGGCGCCTGTGAAGAGGTTCTCAGTCGCGAAGAAGGGGAAGGCTCACCAGGAAGGACCTAGCTCTCCTCCGCCCAAGTGAGGCAGCGGCCAGCCCCGTAAGCATCTCGTGACCCCCGTTGCGGCTTCTCGTGGTCATGGTGGTGGCCCTTCGCGCAGTGGTGGCCGCTCAGATCGAGGCAACCCGGTTGGTGGAGGAAGGCGTGTTGTGGTTGCGCGGCCTCCCTGGCAGCACTTCCATTCAGCATAGGTGCTGCGGGAGTTTGTGGTGTGGTCGGACTACCCGGCCGCAACTGGCTCCAGCTCTCTCGCTTCTTCGTCAGTGAACTGCCGGCCGCTGGCCCCGGCGGGCTCTAGCTGTAGGCGGACGACTGCTGTAGCAGGGCCTCCTAGGTCGCGGTGGAGATCTCCGTCATCGGGAACGTGGCCCTGGCCCAGTGTTGGCAGACGTTTGCCCGCACGCGTGGCCTGGCAGGCGGTGCACCCTCCACTTCAAGTACGACGGCAATGCGACCCTCTATGTGAGGGTGTTCGGAGAGGATGCCCCCCGTGTCGGGTGCTGCCCTGAAGACGATGGCGGCGACGAGGTGCTTGGCCTTGGCGACGGTCGTGACGAGGGCGAAGGTGAACCCGCTCCTAGCGGCAACCGTAGCTCACCAAGCTTCAGCGGCTCCTCCTCCGGTGACAGCTCCTCCAGCGGTGGCCGCGATCAGCCACCACGCCGCCGCGCCTGCTTCGAGGGCGGTAGCGGGTCGTCCCGTCGCCGCGCCCCGGTGAAGCGCGAGGCGAAGTGTGATTGAGCTCGGGGAGGACGATGCGGATCCCTCCTCGCGTGTTGTCACAAGGCGCGTGCCATTTTTATATTGTTTTTCTCCTTTTTCCTGCATTGAGAGAAAGAAGTATCGAGCCCCATGGGGGCGTGCAACAGACTATGATCCCCTAATTATCATGCTACATTTATCGTCCTTGTGATGTATTATGATGTCATGGTTATGTGCCTGCGCGTAGGAACAACTTAGCTCGGGATGTCTGCAGTAGTTTCCGCCTTGCGAGGTGCCTGCTTGAGGCCTCGCCGGGCGCCTTAAGAGCTGCAAAACTCAGTTGGGAGGAGTGTTTCCGAACCTTGGTCGCGAGGGTTGCCGGCTTAGGCCCAGTGCTTTGCATCGCGATGCCCAAGGGTCACGGACCGGGAGGGGTGCTCCCGCTGTGAACTCGAACGAGAGGGCCTCGCGAAAATCAAGAGAAGAAGGGCTCACGAGGGCGTCGTGCAGCCCCCTCACGAGGCTTGCGAAAGAGAGAGAGAGAGCCAGACAAAAGCCAAAAATGGAGAACGAGGGAAGAATATGGCAAAAAACACTAGAAACAACTTGAATAAAGGTTCAAACAAGGGAGAACAAGCCAACTGCGGAAAGAAAATGAAAAGCCGTGTCCGGCCCCTAGTCTAGTCTTCGACATCTGCTCACCAGCGCGGAGCAAAGTGCTGCCACCTGCCATGGGCGGGAGCCCCCGAGGCCCAAGGGCGGCACTCCGGAGACTCCGGGGCCTGTACATCCCCAACTCATTATTACGTGAGAGTGTCACGGGTGGCAAGCTTCACAGGCACCGGGCCTTTCTTTGGGCGGCGAGCTTCACAGGCGCCGGGCCTTCTTCACAGGCACCGGGCTTTTCTTTGGGCGGCGAGCTTGATAGGCACCGGGCCTCTTCACAGGCACCGGGCCTTTCTTCAAGGGTAGAACTTCTGGAGGTGCTGAATGTCCCAAGTGTTTGGGATGGGCAACCCTTCCCGAGTCTCCAGGTGCGTGGCGCCAGGCCTAAAACATGGACAACCTTGAACAGGCCCTCCCACATGGGCGAGAGCTTATGCATCCCTTCCTTGGAGAGCACCCGCCTGAGCACGAGGTCACCTACCTCAAGAGTCTTGGGGCGGATGTTGCGGCAACGATATCGCTGCAGCGCCTGCTGGTATCTTGCTGCTCGTAGCGCGGCTTCTCGAAGGTGATTCTCCCCCAGCACGAGGTTCGTCCCCCGCATGGCGTCCTGTTGCGCTCCATCAAACGCTAGGACCCGTGCGGAGCGACGCCTGACCTCGTGAGGGAGGACCACCTCTGCTCCATAGACGAGGAAGAACGGGGTCTCGCTAGTCGACTTGGTGGCGGTAGTGCGGATGGACCACAACACGGACTGGAGCTCGTCGTACCAGCCCCTGCCGCAGGCCTCCAGCTTCTTTTTGAAGGTCCTAGTTTTGAGGCCCTTCAGGACCTCTGCGTTGGCGCGTTTGGCCCGGCCGTTACTCTGGGGGTGTGCCACCGAAGCGTAGCATATCTGCGTTCCAAGGTTAGCACAATATGTTTTGAAGAGATTGCTGGTGAACTGCGAACCATTGTCGGTGATGATGCGAGTAGGGACCCCGAATCAGCTCACGAGGCCCTTGATGAACTTGATTGTAGAACCAGCTGGGATGGTGCGGACGGCTTCCACCTCCGCCCACTTGGTGAACTTGTCGATGGCGACATAGAGGTAGCGGTAGCCCCGGGCGCTCGAGGAAACGGGCCCAAGATATCCAGCCCCCAAACCATGAATGTCCACGACAGTGGGATGGTCTGCAGGCCCTGAGCTGGCTGATGGATCTGCTTGGCATGGAACTGGCAGGCTTCGCAGGCCTTCACCAGCTTGATTGCGTCGTTGAGTGCCGTAGGCCAGTAGAACCCGCTGCGAAACACTTTGCCGACGAGAGTCCGTGATGACGAGTGGTGTCCGCAATATCCACCATGTATGTCAGCCAGCAACTCCTTCCCCTGTTCCCTGGAGATGCAACGCAGGGAAACATCATTTGGCCACTTTCGGTAGAGCTCTCCGTCTTGGATGCAGTAGGCCATGGCCTACCGGGCCACGCGTTCTGCATCCTTCTCTTTCTCCGGTAGCGTCCCTTGCATCAGGTAGTCATTGAATTCCATAGTGCAACATCCCTCCTGAGGTTCCAGCGCCAGGAGTAAGCATGCTCCCGAGGTTGGGCCACAGGCCGGGGCTCCCATGGCAGGTGGCTGAGGGAGTTCCTCCCAAGGTTGCACGGTGCTTGACAGTGACGGTGCCGCTGATGGCTTGAAGAGCCGCTCCTCGAATACGCCAGGCTCCTGAGGCAGCCGCCTGGACGCCCTCCTGGCGATGTCACCAGCCTCTTAGTTGGTGCCGCGGGGGAACATGCTGCAACTCCAGCCCCCAAAACTATTTTTCCATCCTGCGCACCTCCGCAAGATACCCTTCCATGTGCTCGTCCTTTGGCTTGTACACCTTGTTGGAGAAGTTGACGAGGAGCTGTGAATCACCCTTAATGATGAGGCGCTTCACCCCCAGTACTGCTGCAACTTTCAAGCCTGCTATGAGGCCCTCGTATTCTAGTATGTTGTTGTAGACCTTCTCACCCTGCTGGAAACAGAGCTGCACGGCATAATAGAGCTTGTCCTCAGTGGGGGATATAAGCACTGCGCCAGCCCTCGCGCCATGTCGCGAGAATGCTCCATCGAAGTACATGACCCAACCATCTGGTGCCTCACTTCCTAGGGAAAGTGACCGGTCCTCACCTGCTTCGAGCTCGGGCGCCTCTGTCCATTCTGCCACAAAATCTGCAAGTGCGCCTCCATTGACGACCCTGGTTGTGCTAAATTCCAACTGAAACGCTTGTAGCTCTATGTTCCATTCGGCGACCCTCCCAGCGGAGTTGGGGCTCTTGAGCACCCTTTCAAGTGGGTAGGCTGAGACGACCTTGATGGGGTGGCCTTGAAAGTAGTGTTGCAGCTTACGCGAGGCCACCAACAGCGCGAGTAAGAGCTTCTGAGGCATGGGGTATTGTGCCCTTGCATCCCGCAACACTGTGCTGACGAAGTACACCAGATGCTTGACGAGGTTGGGTGTGCTGACGAGGTCTGCGCCCTCCGGAGGTTCAGGTGCCTCTTCAGACGACGGATCCCCCAGCGCCTGGCCGCCTGGCGCGGCCTTTTCAGCCCTAGGGGCGTCTTCCTGCTGAGGCTGGTCTCCATCCGCCGAGGACGTGGTCTTTGTGAGGCCTTCTTGGCCTTGTGCCGCCGAGGTTGGGGCCGTGGCCGGCCGTGACGCAGCCTTGACCTGGTGCTCCTCCCGAACCGCCACTAGAGCTGCACCGGCGGAGTAGGGTGTGGCAGCGAGGTAGAGCACCAGGGGCTTCCGAGGGCGTGGTGCCACCATCACAGGAGGGCTGGTCAGGTACTTCTTGAGGTCTTGCAACACTTGGTCAGACTCCTACGTCCACTCAAACGGGCCCTTCTTTTTCATCAGCTTGAAGAAAGCCAGGGCACGTTCCCCCAGCTTGGAGATGAAGCATCCTAATGCGGTTACGTGCCCGGTGAGCTTCTGAATTTCTCTGAGGGTTTGCGGTGGACTCATGTCTTTGATCGCCTTGACCTTCTCCGGGTTGGCCTCGATCCCTCTGTGGGACACGAGGAAGCCCAGAAGCTTGCGGGAAGGAATGCCAACCACGCACTTCTCCGGGTTGAGTCGCAGGTCCACTTCGCGGAGGCTCGCGAAGGTCTCTTCCAGGTCTTGGATCAAGGTCTTCGCCCCCTGATACTTCACCACAATGTCGTCGACGTAAGCCTCGGCGTTTTTCCTGAGCTGCCGGCCTAAGGTGATGTGCGTTAGCTCCTGGAAGGTTGCGCCCGCGTTGCGCAACCCGAACGGCATGCAGGTGTAGCAATACACCCCACATGGGGTCAGGATGACCGTCTTCTCCACGTCTTCTACATCCATCTTAATTTGGTGATAACCTAAAAACGCATTCAGGAAACACAGCTGGTCGCACTCGGCGGTGGAGTCGATGATTTGGTCGATACGAGGGAGTGGGAATGGATCTTGATGGCAAGCCTTGTTGAGTTTGGTGAAGTCGACGCACATGCGCTCCTTTCCTCCCTTTTTCGGCACAACAACAGGGTTCGCCAGCCACTCGGGGTAGCGAACCTCGCGAATAACACCTGCTGCCTCTAGCTTGTGGGTTTCATGGATGATGAAGGTTTGCTTCTCGGTGGACTGCCGCATGGCTTTCTGCTTCACGGGGCCTACATTGGGGCACACATTCAGGTGATGCTCAATCACCTGCCTCGGACCCATACTAGCTACTTGGGTTCCCATGCGAACACATCCTTGTTCATGTGCACGAACTTCACCAGTGCTTATTCTTGGTCGGGGTCGAGAATGGCACCTATGGTGAAGGTGGCGCCTGAGGACCCATCCTCCTCGACGGGTACCTGCTTGGTTTCCGCCTTGTCCTGGGTGAACAACTGCTTCTTCTTGGTCAGCGCAACATCCTTGGCCTTGGAGGTGTCCGTGCCGGCAGGCTGGGATGCTACGGCCGTCTTGAGGGCAAGCTTGAGCTCCAGTAGAGCATCCTTGGTATCCCCAACTACGGTGAGGATGCCGCTGCTCCCATGCATCTTCATGAGGTTGTAGGCCGGATGGGTCACTGCCATGAACTGAGCCAAGGCGGGGTACCCGAGGATGGCGTTGTACGGGAGGACGATGTGGGCGATGTTGTAGTTGACCAGCTCCGTGCGGAAGTTTTCGTGGGTGCCGAAGGCCGCAGGAAGACGGATCTGCCCCAGGGAGCTGGAGGAACCACCCCCGACGCCCGAAAAGGGCTTGCTGGGTCGGAGTCGCTCCAATGGTACATGGAGGAGGCTGAAGGCCTCCAGCGAGAGCACGTTGAGGCCGGTGCCGCCATTAATGAGGGTCCTGGTGACAGCCACTTGGCAAATGGTGGGCGTGCAAAGCATTGGGAGCACACCCGAGCAGGCGGTGTTGACGGGGTGATCGCCCGAGTTGAAGGTCAGGTCAGCTTTGGGTGCTGCCCAATCCGGAGGAGCTCCTTGCCGCGCGAGGGCGGCACCGATCTGGCGGAAGAGCGGCTTGGCGTGGCGGTCTGAGGGTGGCACCTGCGAGCCACCCAGGAGAGTTGTGACGACCGGGGGCGCCGGCAGAGCATAGTGGGTGAGGAAGAGGTTGCGCAGCTCCTCCCAGGAGGCCACAAAAGATGATGGCAGGTTGAGCAGCCAAACACGCGGGACGCCGATGAGGGCCATGGGAAACCAGTTGGCCATGACCTTGTCGTCGCCCCCGGCCTTGATGACGGCCTCCTCGTATGCCAGCAGGAAAGCCAGCAGATCCTTCGCGTTGTTGTAGCGTGGCGGCATCTCTGGCTTGAACTTATGCGGCCACTACACCTGCCACAAGGCGGGGGCCAAGGCTTGGAGCCCCTGGTCCCAGCGTTGGCATCGGCCGCCGGAGACGGCGGCATGTTGTCCGCCATGATGGCGAAGCACGGTGTTGGTGGAGAGCGAGCCGACAGAAGGGAGAGCTCCGGCGCACCCCTACCTGGCGCGCCAAATGTCGGATATCGGGTTCCGGCAAAACCCTTAAGGTTCGAACTCTGGGGTGCGCACGAAGATCTTCTCCCTGCCGAAACACGCCCAGAACCTCGCCGCGATTCTAAGCTAGCACGATGAACAACACAAGAGACACGAGGTTTATACTGGTTCGGGCCACCGTTGTGGTGTAATACCCTAATCCAGTGTGTGGTGTGGTGGATTCCCTCTTGGGCTGATGATGAGTAATACAGAGGAAGAACAACCTCGCGAGGAGAGGTGTTCTTGTGGTGGAATGTGGGTGAACTTAACCTAGGAAGGATTCGATCCCCTCCTATTGTGGTGGCTAGCCCTATATATAGAGGTCGTGGTCCTCTTCCAAATATTGAGCGGGAAGGAAGTCAACAACGGCCATTTTGAAAGTGGACAACTAGTACAAGCTATCCTGACTAAAGGTGGTCTTCGACTGCCAAAGGCACTGGTGATGACGCCGTCTTGGGCTCCACGGTGACCTCCGCCCTGCCGTCCTACTGGTCTTGGTCTCGTTGCACTGATATGGAAACCTTTGCTTGATGCCATGGTACTGCGTGCCTGCGCTTGCCCCCTTCACACCAAAGAGGAAACAAGGACACTGCGCAGGATGGCGCCCGCCTGGTCTTGATCATCATAGCTTGCATCATGAGCACCTCGCGAGGTACCCCTCTTCTTGATCTCTCCGCCTCCTCATGAGCCTTCCTGGTGAGGCCTCCCCTGAGGAGGCATTGCGTCGCCCGCCCCGCTAGGCTTGGCCCCTCGCGAGGGCCTTGAGCTTGGGTCGATGAAGACGGGCCGTACTAGGCCTCCGCTGAGCCACGCTATAGGCCGCAGGCAGGCAAGTCTGGGGACGCCCGTTCCCAGAATGCCGACACTGACGATCGAAAAACTCTAGAGATTCGTAGTAACAAGCTTCGCACTCCGAAAATTCTAGCATAGACAAACAATAGCATACATAAGCAATCAAGCAAACGATGCAAAGAGAAATCGAGAGAAGATCCATTAAGACTCGAAACAAGTAAATAACTAAACTAAACAGAAAACAAATTCTAACAGCGTTATATTTATGTGGGTTAGATCTTAACCGTAGGCAAATGTGATTAGCTACGATTTGCAAAAAGAATCAACTCAAACGGAGCTACACAACTCAAGATACAAACAAAACAAGATAAAATACTAATCTCAAAATTTAAATTATCAAAATCATGTTCAAGTTAGTTTACTAGATAGAGGGGATTGCTCTGAAGATTTAGGTGTTGGTTTCGTCAAATTTGGACAAACGTGCTAAAAGCTATGCTAGTTTGAAAACCAGGGGCTAATCTATGATAAAACTATTCACGGATAGGTCCCTGAATGAAAATAAACAGAAAAAGAAAAATCTATCGGACGAACGTCCCCTAACAGAGACTAACGAACGAATTCATTCGTTGACAGATCTAAAATTGTGAACGTTCTCTAATTTACAGATCTAATAAAAATAAAACAAAACTAAAAACAAAAACCAAAAAAAATCGGCCTAGACGGTTTTTATACGGGTTCTCGCGGTTTTTGATGGCAGCGGTGGTGAACTATGGCGGTGGCGTCGGGTGAGGTGGCGAGGTGGCGGCGGCGAGCTTCAGCGGGGCTCGCGGGGGGCGTCAGTGACTACGGTGGCGGGCGGCGCAGCGTCCGGCGGTGACCGCAGTAGGCGGCGGCGGCGAGATGAGGAGAGGAGAGTGGTTGGAGTGGAGTATATAAAGGCGGGGGAGGGGCTCCGGGTTGGCTTAGGAGGGGAAGGCAAGGCGGAGTCGGACTAGACTCCAACGGCGGTGGCGGTGTGCAGCTGGGCTGCGGCCTGGTTGAGCTGCGCCGGCCCAGTTCGGTGGCACGTTTTTTTAAAACAATTTTTCCAGAGACTAAAAACAATAAATAAAATATAAATAAAATCCTCAAAATTCCATAAAAATTCATGTAGCTATATGGCCTTATTAGTGACCTCGTGAACATTTTTCTAGACTTAAATGCCAAAATAAACATTACAGTACTAGTTACTACGCTAACTAATAAATAAACTAGTGAATAAAATCCAATAAACTCTCACAAATTCAAAACCCAATGTCCAACATTTTTCTACTGAATTGAAGAAGTCATATTATCTTCTCTCATTATTTTTAAATATTTGGAAAAAGAATTTTGAAAACAATTTGATCCAATTTACCAAATTTCGATAAATCAAAATTGGATTTTTGTGAAACCTCCAACTCTATCAAATTGGTCCTTGAGTTTCATAAGGCTTCTTGGATCAAAATGCAAGAAAAACTAAACAACAAAATGCAATAAATCATGGATGCATATGAATGATCTATGTATAACATCCAAATTGAAAATTGGGATGTTACAACCACTAACACATAATTTTCGTTCATACAGTATGTTTATCCAACCACATGTTGGGGAAGTTCCGTGCGGCCCGGGCGGTACTCTGTTGGGGAAGAAGAAGGTTAGGAGACATAGGATATTCATCCAACCGCGTGAAATGGTCGACTGACCCAAATGATGAAAGTCAGGCGACTTGCATAAATATATGTTTTTACACGACAAAAGATCCCTCAAAACAACAACATAAAGAAAAACTATCACTGCTCGTGGAACAAGAAGGCCTCGTCATCTTTGGCTGCAGGCGCGAACTAGCCGTAGCTACCGGCGTGTGTCTCCGCACCGTGGTTGTCCTCGACCTCCAACTACTCATTCATGCAGAGAGTGCGGGTGCTCTGCACAGACACGAGCACGAGCCTGGTTCATGTCCACAATGTTTGGTTCCACCTGCAGGAGGGCCTCGGCGGCAGCGGCATCCACACACTACGCATTGAGTTGAGCCTCCCCCGTCCAGTTTAAGCCCAGGACACCCGGTTCTACCTGCAGGAGGGCCTCGATGGCAGCGGCATCCACGCGCTCTGCGTCAAGTTGAGCCTCCGCTACCCAGTTCACGTCCACGACATCTGGTTCCACCTGAAGGAGGGCCTTGATGGCAGTGGCATCCATGCACTCTGCCTCGAGTTGAGCTTCCGCCTCCTAGTCCTCCTTTAGGACCACCAGGTTGAACCACTGGTCAGCCTGCACCATGGGGGACCCCGACACCGGCACGAAGTCGACGTCCATTGTCTCATATGCAACGGGGGCCTTCTGCGCCGCGACCTCTTCCATGAACATTGGATCGGCTTCCTCCTCCTGGGAGCTTCACTCTAGAGAACTCGGGGATTGGTCTGCCGCAAAGCGGCCTTGGGAACGGAGGTCTGTGGAGCTGACCGTCGTAGCAATTTCTGCATGGCGCTCTGACGTCAGCATCTTGTATGTATGTGATCTTGTGGTGCACCATGGATTTTTGGTGAACTAGGGGAGGGTTGATGCAGGCTAGGGGATCGAAAAGTGGGGGAATGGGCTGGGGAGGAAGTACGTTTTTGGGTAGTGGTGACCGGCCGACAAGTAGTTGGCATGGGATGGGACCATTGTTTTGGAGTTTCACGTAGCAGATGCCCGGACCTCCCCACCTTTCCTATCGATGACGAGGTGGTGACTTCGTAAATATCTAGATGACTAGCAAGATGCCCATGCATTGCATGGAACATCAAGAAGCATTTTTTTTTACAAAACACCTGTTGTGATTGACCTGTGCAGGCATAATCCCATGTGTAAAAACTAATGATATCTCGAGAATTTGATCAAAAAAATGGTATCTCAATAATTTCATCAAAAAATGATATCTCGAGAAAGATAGGAGAAAAGGTGAGGAGGACTGGGGCGCAGTGATGATTGGTGGTCGGACATAGTGGAGGTATGGTGATGGATGATGCCGGCAGCGGCCACCATGCCAGATTGTTTCAGAGGCTTCCTTTTTAATTACTCATCAATGAAGTTGTGGGAGATAAGGATGAACGAGAGAGGTGCGGGTATCCTTTTGCAAAATTGCAATAGTTTGCTTTCTATCCGTCAGGTATACATCAGATGGTCTATATCGCAAGATGGCAGGCACACCATCATCACTGAGAGTAGTGATAAGAGTAGAGATATATTATAGATATGATGGCTCAGTCTCTCGAAGGTGCTCATAGAGGTAGGGTGTGCGCGTGTGTGGGTGCGTTCATAGGGGTGAGTGTATGCGCGCATGTATGAGCGCTTGCATCTGTACTGTGTTCAAAAAAAAGGAGTACTCAAAGTATGCAGGTTCATAAGGAACGGATGGTGTACATCACTATTGTCGCGTTCGTGTTGCACCCCGGCACAATGGCCATTCACGTCGCTCATCGAATGGAACGCGCTTCGTCTTGCGTTTTCGCTCGCTTGTGGGACCGTAATTGAGAGCAAACCGACGTCCCTCCCCCTCCTCCGCTCGCGTCATTTACGGATACTTCTAGACTAGTAGAAGAGAGAGAGGTCGGCCGAGTGTTAATGAGGCCGTACTGGCGCTTGAATTTGAACAGGAAAATAGGGAAACCGACATGTGGGGCACACCTATCGGGATGACGTGGTGCAGACTAGTCCAATGGAGGAGCTGGCCCACGACCTCCTCGCCACCAGCAACCGTTCATGTGGGTCGTGGGGGCCAGCAACATGGCGCACCTCCCGCACCGCCTCTAGACACGGTGACCATTGTGAGTGACATGCTCATCGCCACTGGACACGCTTAGCTTCAGGGTGCCGAGGGTGGTGCTGCCACTATGGCATGACTAGCAGATCAACATCCGGCTTGTCGAGGATGCATGGGGCACAGAAGTGCACACGCGCTGCAACGTGTCTGCAGAATGTTCTAGCACGGCCAACTGCATCCCCAGGACCTGAGACTATTCCTGGCCGTCTTTCAATCACATGTGGGATGGCATGTGATCAAAGGGCATGTCCAACGTTGCCACGCCCACAGCTGACTACACTGGCATACAAAAAACCCTCGTCCCTCACGTTGTCGTGCGCGTGTGTTCCCAGTCGGCGCCAGCTGCCCGCATTCATGTCGTCCATTCGTATGCCGTCATTAAGCAGGCCGCTGCCCGAGGAACAAACTCCAGCGACTTATTGATGCACCCAGATGCTTGGCCTTTCTAGAATGCACTACTTAAAGCAGCAATGCCCACCTAAACTCGACGCCATAGCACATCCTCCTACCTGGAACCACATCCATCATGACCGCGAGCGGGAACACTCTGCGGGAGAGCTTGTCTTCGGGGATGAAGCTCGAGGTCATCGCCCTCACTCAACTCGCCGCTCGCAATGCAATACCGTATAGCTAGATGCGGACGCGACCGCACAAGCAGTGGCCATGCTGGCGGCCGATGACGGGAGCACCAGCAGCCACACGTTCTACTTGCCTCCGTCCAATCTTCGGTGCATGTGGCAGGTGAAGCGACAGACCATCCACGTCCATCATCATCGACCTCACGTCCACCGGCACCACCGAGGTCGGGGACTCCTTCGAGGATGAGTAGGGCATGGGAGGTGGCACGGCATTGTTTGCCAACTGGTCGGTCCGACTCCTGTGTTCTACTCTTCCTCGCCGGAGACTGCCCTTCACTTCACGGGTCTTGAAGCCCGTCGCCGTTCATGCAGATGGCAAATGGAGGATGGCGTCGCTGATGCGGATGTACAAAGGAAAATCGACGTCAGTCGCCGTCGTAGAATAGGTTTAGGGTTGGATTTATTTTCTTTTCCTGTCATATAAAAGTTCGAAGTGGAATGGAAGTCTGCTGTGTTTGCATGAATCTCATCCGGTATATATGAACTTTGAAAAAAATAGTAAGATATATTGTAAGAAAATATATTGAATGATGATTCTTTTTTGTGTGTATATACTTGGTCTAAGTTTAGAAGGTTTAACCCGAGAGAAATCTAACATGCGAAGTAAATAAACACATAGGTATACATACACAATTTATCTTGGGCACTTCAATAGTACGTCCACTACACATCCACGCATCTCACATCTTTCTCTCGCTCTATCTGTGAAACCAACTAAGCCTTGTCCTAAAAAAAGTCCTAAAAAACCAACTAACCCAACCTCCCAACATATCGCACATGAAAAGACCCGGCCCTGTCGTTTTAGTCAGGATTACCGGATTACTAGTAGTAGTATCAATGGATCGCGCTAAGTGCCAAGTATAAAAGGAAAAAGATGGTACACTCATAGCACGCTTGTCGCGGTCGCATTCCACCCCTCACACGGTCGGTCCTGCACATGGCTCACAAAAACAGAACGCGCTTCGGCTTGCCACTTCACCGACACATGGGACCGCATTTAGAGAAACTAACCATGCACCAAAATCCCCCGCCCACCGCGTGAAAATTTCCCCAAATCCCAAATTCAACTTCCCTTCGGCCAACTATCCAATAATATTCCCCAAATCCCCTCCCCCCAACCCCCTCCACTCCATTCACTCCGCCAAAGCCGCCCTCCCCGCACTACAAGAAATATGTCAACTTGTGACCTTCTGTTAGTGACCCTGGAAGAAATAGTTGTAAATCTACGACCATTTGAGACCAATTGGTCATAAGCTGTTCATAGGGCTCCAAACCCTAAACAATAACGACCATTTTGGTAAGAAAGTTCGCGATTTCCTTGCACGAAATGGTCGTAAAGCAGACATCACTGGTCCGCTGCCTTATTTCTAGCTGATCACGACCAATATAGATGGTCATAACCTTGTAAATTGTGGTGGATTGCTATGACTAGGCGCCAGCTAATCAGTTTTGCCTATGTGTCATGTCCATGTGTCAATTTTTGCCCTAGGTTGTGAAACAACCTATATTTTTATTATTCACAAAATTCCCAAAAGATTCTCATATATTATTTGGATCATATCTTCGTCAAATATGTCAAAAACCTTCCTCGCTTAGTTCAAATATAATTAAACAATATTCATTTTCTTATCTTGTTCAGACCAACACTTTGTGAAGGAAGTGCCATTTATATTCTTGATTGCCCTCAAACTTTTTCGGCACTCTTTCCTATCTAAATCATTACCTAATGACAAAATTCAGCTCCATTTGCCTGGTAAATGTTCCTCGACAAATTTCCAAAGTTTTGGTTCAACAAGAAGCTTTGTGAAGGAAGTACTAATTGTACATATCCTAATGAGTTGAATTTTTGCCACATCCTCCATATGCCCATATCATATCTCCCCACAAATTTTTAGCTGCATATAACAATCCATGAGAGCTCACCATCCAATCTTTGTTTCTAGTATTATTTTCAGTTTGTGAAGCAACTACATTTTATATTGCTTTATAATTCCTGCCAATTTAATAGGACATTACCCTGACCATACAAACTCACTACACCAAATTTTATCTCATTTAATTTAACCAATTTCCCTCAATATTTTCCCCCAATTTTATGTTTAGTGGAGATCATTTTGAAGGAAGTACCATTTTTATTTAACCAAATGGTATGATTTTTTTTACACTTTCTTCATATGCCAAACTTATCCTCCTACTCCAAACTTTGGCACAATCCAATCAGCTATGTAAGCCCAGCTTCAACTTCTATTTTCTGCCCAGATTGGCACATTGCAAAGCAAGTGCTATCTAGACACCTACTATTGCCGTTAAACTTTTTGTGCCATCTTACATACACAAATAATTGCCACATTCCAATATTCAGCTCCATTTGCCTATTAAATCTTCCTTAGCAAATTTCCGAAGTTTCAATTCAGAGAGAAGCTTTGTGAAGCAAGTACAAGCTAGGATTATCCAAATGGTATAAAAAATTACAGTGCTTTCCTATGCCCAAATGACCGTACTCCAAAAAAATTCTGCTCAATCCATTTATTCATTTGAGCCCAGCTTCAACATTCATATTTCTGCATGATGTGGTACTTTGCAAAGCAAGCGCCATCTAAGCTCCTCCATTTGAGCTGAAAATTTGCCATCACAGTCTCCCTAGTAGATGATCATCCTCAGGCAAAACTCAGGCCCATCAGGCAAAACTCAATCAAACACTTGGCTCCTAATTCATGTTTGAGCATAGTTCGGTCTCCCCGTGAGATTCTTCTATTGTCATTTTCTTCCTAACACCTATCTGGGGAGTGCCCAACCAACTAGACATGCCTAGGCTTCCCAAAAAGCATGGAAACACCACGGTCACACAGTGACCATGCGACAAGCATGCCAGTTTACGCGGGTTGGAGTTGAGGCCGTCGGCCACCGTCCAAACCTCGACGTATCGCCACCAAACCATGTATTTCTTCTTAAGTAGATACTTATGTAACTAGAAATAATTTTTGGAAAAAATAAAGAGCAAACTATAAGGCAACTGCAGTTCAAATTTGACCCGCTTGCTATTGAATCTATGGAAATTTTTCTTTTTAACAAGAGTTGCGTAAAAGCTTTGGATGACAACCATTTTATCAATTGTGCATTAAGTATGGCCTAGTATTTTATAAAAATGATTTGGTACAACGTTGCAACAAATATATGGTAGGTCCTTCACAAAAAAACTCATTTTGGGCATTAAAATGGAAAATGATTTTTTCGTCCAAAGAAAATGGAAAATTCCTTAGGCAACATTGTTTTCCATTCCAAGATGCACCCTTGTGCACAATATGAGATCATTTCAACAAACTATGCCATGAATGTGGCCTTAAGATCGATCATTTGGCTTGAAAGGCATGAATCTTCACAAATGATAGCTCATTCTGAGAAAACCTTTTTTTAAAGAATTGTTGTATTACAAGTTTATTATTTTTCTGGTAACTTGGTCACCTATAATGACACAATGCGAAGGTTTTCCAATATTTTTATTTTTTTGGAATTTTTCATCCCCGTTTCAAAATGCGGTCAAAACCACAGGCATGGCCATTCTTAGCTAGTGGTTGAATCTTGGAAATTTTTTGGTGTTTCTCTGATTAAATAGATACTTATGCACCTAGAAATGATTTTTGAAAAAAATAAAGATCAAACTATGAGGCAGCTGCAGTTCAAATCTGACCCGCTTCCTACTGAATCGGTGGAAATTTGTCTTTTTCATGAGAGGTGGACCAAAACTTTTGACAACCACCCATTTGGTCAATTGTGCGTTAAATATGGCCTAATATTTTTAAAAACAGCATGGTCCAATTTTGCAACAAATATATGGTAGGTCCTTCACAAAAAAAACTCCTTTTGGGCATTAAAAAAATGGAAAATGATTTTTTCGTTCAAAGAAAATGAAAACTTACTTAAGCAACATTGTTTGCCATTCCAAGATGCACCCTTGTGCACAACATGAGATCACTTGAACAAACTATGCCATGAATGTGGCCATAAGATTGATCATTTGGCCTGAAAGCCATGAATCTTCACACATGATAGCTCATTCTGAGAACACTTTTTTTAAAGAATTGTTGTATTCCAAGTTTAATGTTTTCCCTGGTAACTTGGTCACATATAATGACACAATGCGAAGGTATTCCAATTTTTTGTTTTTTTTGAATTTATCATGCCCGTTTCAAAATGCGGTCAAAACCGTGGGCATGACCGTTCTTAGCAAGTGGTTGAATCTTGGAATACTTTTGGTGTTTCTCTGATTAAATAGATACTTTTGTACCTAGAAATGATTTTTGGAAAAAAATAAAGATCAAACTATGAGGCAGCTGCAGTTCAAATCTGACCGGCTTCCTTCTGAATTGGTGGAAATTTGTCTTTTTCATGAGACGTGGACCAAAACTTTTGACACCCAACTATTTGGTCAATTGTGCATTAAATATGGCCTAATATTTTATAAAAATGGTGTGATCCAATTTTGCAACAAATACATGGTAGGTCCTTCACAAAAAAACTCATTTTGGGCATTCAAAAAATGGAAAATGATTTTTTCATCGAAAGAAAATGAAAACTTACTTAAGCAACATTGTTTGCCATTCCAAGATGCACCCTTGTGCACAACATGAGATCACTTGAACAAACTATGCCATGAATGTGGCCATAAGATTGATCATTTGGCTTGAAAGCCATGAATCTTCACACATGATAGCTCATTTTGAGAACACTTTGTTTAAAAATTTGTTCTATTACAAGTTTATTCTTTTTCCTGGTAACGTGGTCACATATAATGACACAATGCAAAGGTTTTCCAATTTTTTGTTTTTTTTTTGAATTTTTTATGCCCATTTCAAAATGTGGTCAAAACTGCGGGCATGACCGTTCCTAGCTTGTGGTTGAATATTGGAAAACTATTTGTGTTTCTCCGATTAAATAGATAATTATGTACGTAGAAATGATTTTTAAAAAAAAATAAAGATCAAACTATGAGGCAGCCGCAGTTCAAATCTGACCCGCTTCCAGCTAAATCGGCAGAAATTTTTCTTTTTCATGAGAGGTGGATCAAAACTTTTGACACCCAACCATTTGATCAATTATACATTAAATATGGCCTAATATTTTATAAAATTGATTTGGTCCAATTTTGAAACAAATATATTATAGATCCTTCACAAAAAAACTCATTTTGGACACTTGAAATGATTAAAAATAGCTAGAAAGATTAGAAATGCATACAAATTGGTGCTCATCCAAAAAATGTGGTCTAACTTGAGTGAAAATTTGTGTGATGCCCTTTTGCAAAAAAAATTGATAGCTGCTTCACAAAATAGTTCTGTATTTAGTACTTGGAAACTATTTTAAATCACAGATTCTCGAACCAATTAGAACACTTCTCACGGATCACCCCACTCTATCTGATCTGAACTGTCCACACCAGGCGGATCCAACGTCTCTCACTCACCTCTCACCATGCCAACCCAAACCCTAGCTGCCCGCGGCCGCGTCTCTCACCTCTCACCCCGAGAACACACACGCCGCCCCAACTCCTAGATCCAGATCTACGACGATGTACCTCCATTGCCGCCCCTCCTTCCCCATCCATATCTTCTGCTCCACACCCTGCCATCCCTACCCGCCCACCTGCGAACCTCGCTCCAAGGCTCCGCCGGCGCTCTCACACACCCATCAGCGGCCTCGCTCCCAAAATCCGTTCTCCTCACCGCCGTCGACGCCCCACCACCATCACCCCTCCTCTTACCCACCCTCACCTTCTCTCCCTACGTAACCAGATGGAGCCGACCAGGCAGTAGCGGTCATGGCCCTCCCCGGCACGCAATTGTGCTTCCGGATCTGGGACGGACGTCGATCTCTTGTCGTCATAGAGGCGCGGGCGTAGCATGTCACGTAGTCCCGTTTGTATATATCGTGTACACGTATGTATAACCACACTGCAAGAAAGTAAATACAGCTACGTACGTACATATGGGCAGGGTCTCGAACGTGTATGCGCGCAAACTTACGACAGAGGCTCGTGTACATGGAGAGGCAACGGCTGGCAGCAACGTCATCCTGTTCATCGGCAGCTAAACCGGCTAGGTCAGAACGAAGGAAACAACATCGTGTTCATCGGGAGCCATGTGACTGTGTCAGAACGCATATTGTTCATCAATAGTGAATCCACTTGGTCGGAACGTGTCCTGTTCATCGGAGCCAACCGGCTTGGACGGAACAGCCGGAATGGGGTCTCGCGTTCCGCAAAACATAGGAAAACGGCCTTCTATTCGACCGTGCATGGTCAAAAGGAGGCCCTATTCATATAGAAGGGTGTGTCATACCATAGAACGCAGTAAACGACCTTCTGTTAGAGTGCCAACAGCCGAAACGGGGTCCTGTTGATTGAGAGGGGTGTGGCATACTGCAAAACAGAGGGAACAGACTTGTGTTGGAGCGCCTATGGTCGAAACGGGGTCATGTTCATTGGGAGGGGTGTGGCGTACCGCAAAACAGGACTCCACGGCCTACTGTTCATCCATCGTCCACTGCCTCGCTCCAGCCTCCATGGGCTCCTATTCATCCACCGTCGACTTCCTCCAGCCTCCACCTGCTACTGTTCACCCACCGTTGACTTCGTCCTACCTCCACCAGCTACTGTTCATCCACGGGGTCCTATTCATCCAGCCTCAACCGGCTACTATTCAACCAGCCCTCCACGGGGTCCTGTTCAACCAGCCCTACACGGGGTCCTATCCAACCAGCCCTCCACGGGGTCCTGTTCATCCACCCCCAACAGGCTCGATCGGGTGGTGTGTGGCGGCCTCCTCTCGATCGGGGTCTTGCTCATCCAGCGAGAACGGCCTCTACTACCACGGGGTCTTGTTCATCCAACCCTCATCGGGAACTGTTCATCCAACCCTCAACAATTGTCACTGTTTATAAAGAGGCAACGACATGTTTCGATCAGCTTCAGTTAGCAGCAGCAGAGAAGGGCGGGTTCAGTTAAAAGCAAAGGGATAGATCACTTAGGTTCAGTAACGTAACTAGTGCAATCGCTCGGGTTCAATAAGCGAACGCCTCGCTCTGGTTCAGTTAAAGCCGAATGCCTTGCAGTCACGCGCGTACGTGTAATAGAGAAACGTGCAATCCCACCGGGCATCGCTCGGCCCTGACCACACACTGTAACCGAGAACTCCCTGAAATTATCCATGCCCTTGCTTCTACCATGATTTTTTACATCATGGACGACCCAAAGAATGTCATCCAGGTGCGTCCCCAGCTTCCCCAGGACGTGAAGCCCATTTTATTTCATGATTTTTTTGCCATAGAAGTAGGAGCCCACCACATCGATGATGATACGTGGTTTTGTCACAATTATCATCAAAGAAGTGTCATAAGCATGACAAGAAAAAATTTCGTTCGGGCCAAAATGTCACGGATGTGTCTTTTTTTGTAGTGCATGGAGTGCCCAAGACTATTGTGTCGGACTGTGACGTCAAGTTCCTAAGATACTTTTGGAACATCCTATGCGCCAAGCTAAGAATCAAGTTACTCTTCTCATCGCCATACCATTCGCAAATCGATAGCCAAAGATAGGTCACCAACCAAACGCTATTGCTACTTCTTGAGCTTGCGTTGGTTTTTCCCTTGAAGAGGAAAGGGTGATGCAGTGAAGTAGAGATAAGTATTTCCCTCAGTTGAGAACCAAGGTATCTATCCAGTAGGAGATACAAGCAAGTCTCCAATCTATGCACCTACACGAACAATCAAACACTTGCACCCAACGCGATAAAGGGGTTGTCACTCCCTTCACAGTCACTTGCAAAGGTGAGATCTGATAAAGATAGATATAAAAGATTACTACAAAGGATAAGTAAATAAATTGCAGCAAGGTATTTTCGAGTTGTTTAGTTTATTGATCTGAAAATATATGATGGCAAATAGACCCAGGGGCCATAGGTTTCAATAGAGGCTTCTCTCTTGAAGGAAAATAATACGGTGGGTGAACAAATTACTATCAAGCAATTGATAGAAAAGCGAAAAGTTATGACGATATGCAAGGCAATGATTATAATATAGGCATCACGTTTGTCTCAAGTTGACCGAAACAACTTTGCGTCTAGTACTATTACTCCACACATCGACCGCTATCCAGCATGCATCTAGAGTATTAAGTTCATAAGAAACGAGTAACGCCTTAAGCAAGATGAAATGATGTAGAGGGATAAACTCAAGAAGTATGATGAAAACCCCATCTATTTACCCTTGATGGCAACAATACAAATATGTGCCTCGCTACCCCTGCTTTCTCACTTGGTGAGGACACTGCAAGATTGAACCCAAAACTAAGCACCTGTCCCATTGCAAGAACCAATCTAGTTGGCCAAACCAAACCGATAATTCCACGATAATTCCCCTAGGGCGGGCACCTGATGCGTGTGGCTGCCTCGGGACTCCTCTGACTTCATCTCCAAGTCCTACGTGTGTCTTCTGGTCCAAAAAATCATCACGAAAGTTTTATTCTGTTTGGACTTCGTTTGATATTCCTTTTCTGTAAAACTCAAAAACAAGGAAGAAACTGAAACTGGCATTGGGCTCTGGGTAAATAAGTTAGTCCCAAATATAATAAAAGATAGCATATTAATGCACATAAAATATACAAAATAGATAACATAATATCATGAAACAATTAAAGATTATAGATACATTGGAGACATATCAGCTATCTACACTTCTTCGAGTCTTGATCATGAAGAACATCAAGGAGTGCGAGGAATGCTTGCCCATCGCCGAGTATGCCTACAATCAAGCAAGACACTCTACTACCAGCAAGTCCCCCTTCAAGGTCGTCTACAGATTCAATCCATTTTCCCCATTGGACATTCTACCACTACCTCTACAAGAGCGCATCAACATGGACGCAAGTGGGAGAGCGAGCTATCTCAAGAAGGTGCATGATGATACAAGGCAAACAATCCAGCGCCAAGTACAATGACTTGGGAGCAAGATCAACAGCAACAAGCAACCCATGATATTCAACATTGGAGATCTTGTGTGGTTACACCTTCAAAAGGAACGATTCCCGAACGAGCGCAAGTCCAAGGTACTACCACACGCCGATGGACCCTTAAAGGTGCTAGCATGCTACAACAACAATGCCTACAAGATCGACATTCCACGTGACAAGTATGACATGCGCGACATCTTCAACGTGAAGGATCTATCTCCCTTCCATGGTGATGATCTTTTCGATCTGAGGTCAAATCTTTCCCAAGGAGGGGGGGTGGAGATGATGTCGAGCATGCTAGGGTCATCTCCATGGACCAACCTTCGTCTCCCCAAGTGCCAAGTGGACCGATTCCATGAACACCTGCAAGAGCTCTCGAGACCGAGCTGACATCTCTCCTTAGTGACATTCCGTATGACCCACATGAGACATGGCTACTACCTCAATCTAGAATGCTCTGTGTGCTTATGTACCAAGAAGACTCTCTTAGAGATGCTTGCTACGTTTTGAGCTTGCGTTGGTTTTCCTCGAAGAGGAGAGGGTGATGCAGCAATAGTAGCGTAAGTATTTCCCTCAGTTTTTGAGAATCAAGGTATCAATCCAGTAGGAGGCTCCTCAAAAGTCCCACACACCTACACAAACAAACAAAGAACTCGCAACCAATGCAATAAAGGGGTTGTCAATCCCTTCACGGCCACTTGCGAAAGTGAGATCCAATAAAGATAGTATAATAAGAAAAATATATTTTTGGTATTTTATAATATAGATGCAAAAAGTAAAGATGCAAATAAGGGTAGATTGGAAGCAAATATGATAAGAGATAGACCCGGGGGCCATAGGTTTCACAAGTGGCTTCTCTCAAGATAGCATAAGTATTAGGTGGGTGAACAAATTACTGTCGAGCAATTGATAGAAAAGCGAATAATTATGAGATTATCTAGGCATGATCATGTATATAGGCATCACGCCCGTGACAAGTAGACCGACTCCTACCTGCATCTACTACTATTACTCCACACATCGACCGACTCCTACCTGCATCTAGAGTATTAAGTTCATAAGAACAGAGTAACGCATTAAGCAAGATGACATGATGTAGAGGGATAAACTCAAGAAATATGATATAAACCCCATCTTGTTATCCTCTATGGCAACAATACAATACGTGCCTTGCAACCCTTTCTGACATTGGGTAAGGACACCGCAAGATTGAACCCAAAGCTAAGCACTTCTCCCATGGCAAGAAAGATCAATCTAGTAGGCCAAACCAAACTGATAATTTGAAGAGACTTTCAAAGATAACTCAATCATACATAAAATAATGCATAGAAGATTCAAATATTATTCATATATAAACTTGATCATAAACCCACAATTCATCGGATCTCGACAAACACACCGCAAAAAGAGTTTACATCGAATAGATCTCCACAAGAGAGGGGGAGAACATTGTATTGAGATCCAAAAAGAGAGAAGAAGCCATCTAGCTAATAACTATGGACCCATAGGTCTGTGGTAAACTACTCACAACTCATTGGAGGGGCAAGGATGTTGATGCAGAAGCCCTCCATGGTCGATTCCCCCTCCGGCAGAGTGCCGGCGAAGGCTCCAAGATGAGATCTTGCGGATACAGAAGGTTACGGTGGTGGAAATTGTGTTTTGCCCTGCTCCTGGATGTTTTCGGGGTACATAGGTATATATAGGAGGAATAAGGACGTCGGTGGCCGCCCGAGGGGCCCACGAGACAGGGGGCGCGCCCTATAGGGGGGGCGCTGCCTCCTATCTTGTGGGAGCCTCGGCTGCTTCTTGACTTGCACTCCAAGTCCTCTAGATCACGTTCGTTCCAAAAATCACGCTCCCGAAGGTTTCATTCCGTTTGGACTCCGTTTGATATTCCTTTTCTTTGAAATACTGAAATAGCCAAAAAAACAGCAATATGGGTCGGGCCTCCGGTTAGTAGGTTAGTCCCAAAAATGATATAAATGTGTAAAATAAAGCCCATAAACATCCAAAAGGGGTAATATAATAGCATGGAACAATCGAAAATTATATATACGTTGGAGACGTATCAAGCATCCCCAAGCTTAATTCCTGCTCGTTCCCGAGTAGGTAAATGATAAAAAGAGAATTTTTGATGTGGAATGCTACCTAGCATGATCTGTAATGTAATTTTCTTTATTGTGGCATGAATCTTCAGATCCAAATGATTCAAAATAAAAGTTCATATTGATAAAAGAAATAGTAACACTTCAAGCATACTAATCAAAGTAATCATGTCTTCTCAAAATAACATGGCAAAAGAAAGTTCATCCCTACAAAATCATATAGTTAGGCTATTCTTCATTTTCGTCAAACAAAGATGTCCCCAACTTCTATACCCCCGATGACAAGCCAAGCAATTGTTTCATACTTAAATAATCTCAAACTTTTTCAACCTTCACACAATACATGAGCGTGAGCCATGGATAGAGCACTATGGGTGGAATAGAATATGATGATGTGGATTGTGTGGAGAAGACAAAAAAAAGGGAAAGTCTCACCTTGACGGGGATAATCAAAGGGCTATGGAGATGCCCATCAATTGATGTCAACATGAGGAGTAGGGATTGCCATGCAACGGATGCACTAGAGCTATAAATGAATGCACAACAAAAGGAAACTAGTGGGTGTGCATCCAACTTGCTTGCTCACGAAGACCTACGGCATTTGAGGAAGCCCATCGTAGGAATATATAAGCCAAATTCTATAATGAAAAATTCCCTCTAGTATGAAAAAGACAACTTATGAGACTCACTATATGAAAAACATGGTGCTACTTTGAAGCACAAAAATATGAGACTCACTACATGAAGAACAAGGTGCTACTTTGAAGCACAAGTGTCGAAAAAGAGATAGTAACATTGCCCTTTTTATTTATTTTCTTTTTATTTTCTTTATTTTCTTTTTTCTTTTTCATTTTTTTTCTTTTTCATTTTTGGGCCTTTTTTTCTTTTGGCCTTTCTTTTTTTTCTTTTTTTCTTTGGGCAATGTTCTAATAATGATGATCATCACGCTTCTATTGATTACAACATATGAATTACAACTCGAAACTAGAACAAGATATGACTCTATATGAATGCCTCCGGCGGTGTACCGGGATGGTGCAATGAATCAAGAGTGACATGTATGAAAAATAATGCATAGTGGCTTTGCCACAAATACGATGTCAACTACATGATCATGCAATGGCAATATGACAAAATTAAAGTATGTCATGATGAACGGAACGGAACGGTGGAAAGTTGCATGGCAATATATCTCGGAATGGCTATGAAAATGCCATAATAGGTAGGTATGGTGGCTGTTTTGAGGAAGATAAAAGGAGGTTTATGTGTGATAGAGCATATCGTATCACGGGTTTGGATGCACCGGCGAAGTTTGCACCAACTCTCAAGGTGAGAAAGGGCAATGCACGGTACCGAAGAGGCTAGCCATGGTGGAAAGGTAAAAGTGCGTATAATCCATGGACTCAACATTAGTCAAAAGAACTCATATACTTATTGCAAAAATTTAGTAGTGATCAAAAATCAAGTATTACGCGCATGCTCCTAGGGGGATAGATTGGTAGGAAAAGACCATCGCTCGTCCCCGACCGCCACTCATAAGGATGCACAATCCAGGTACACTTCATGTTTCAAATTTGTTACACAACTTTAACCATACGTGCATGCTATGGGAATTGCTAACTTCAACACATGCGTTCTTTAAATTCATAATCACCCAACTAGCATGACTTTAATATCACTACCTCCATATATCAAAACAATTATCAAGTATCAAATTGATCATAGCATCCAATTCACTTCCTATGATAGTTTTTATTATACCCAACTTGGATGCCTACCATTCTAGGACCAATTTTATAACCATAGCAGATACCATGCTGTTCTAAAATACTCTCAAAATAAAATAAGTGAAGCATGAGAGACTAATAATTTCTTCAAAATTAAGACACCAGCATGCTCTAAAAGATATAAGTGAAGCACTAGAGCAAAAAATATCATGCTCAGAAGATATAAGTGAAGCACATGGTGTATTCTAGCAAAATCTAAAAGAAAGGCTTCTACCAAAAGGTGTGTACAGCAAGGATGATTGTGGTAAACTAAAAGGCAAAGACTAATATAATACACGACGCTCCAAGCAAAACACATATCATGTGGCGAATAAAAATATAGCTCCAAGTAAAGTTACCAATGAACAAAGACGAAAGCGGGGATGCCTTCCCGGGGCATCCCCAAGCTTAGGCTTTTGGCTATTCTTGAATATATTCGGGTGCCTTGGGCATCCCCAAGCTTAGGCTCTTGCCACCCTTTATTCCATAGTCCATAAAGGCTTTACCCAAAACTTGAAAACTTCACAACACAAAACTCAACAGGAAATCTTATAAGCTCCGTTAGTGAAAGAAAACCAAACCACTACATAAGGTACTGTAATTAAATCACTCTTTATTTATTTTGGTGTTAAATCTACTGTATTCCAACTTCCCTATGGTTTATAAATTATTTTACTAGCCATAGATGCATCAAAATAAGCAAACAACACACGAAAAACAGAATCTGTCAAAAACAGAACAGTCTGTAGCAATCTGTAACTAACGCAAACTTCTGGAACTCTAAAAATACTACGAAAATAGAAAGTCCTGGACAATTTGTTTATTGATCAGCATCAAAAAGAATCAACGCAAAATCACATTCATGTGATTTAACAAAATTATATTCGTGCGTGCAAAGTTTCTGTTTTTCAGCAGAATCAAATCAACTATTATCATAGGTTATCCTATAGGTTCTACTTGGCACAAACACTAATTAAAAGATAAAAACACATCTAAACATAAGGTAGATGAAAGATTTATTACTAAACAGGAGCAAAAACAAAAAACATAAAGAAAATTGGGTTGCGTCCCAACTAGCGCTATCGTTTAACGCCCCTAGCTAGGCATAAAAGCAAAGATAGATCTAACGAGTGCCATCTTTGGCACTAAATTCGTAAGTAGCCTGCACGATAGATTCATATGGTAATTTGACTTTCTTTTTTGGAAAGTGCTCCATGCCTTTCTTTAATGGAAATTGGAATCTAATATTCCATTCCTTCATATCGATAATCGCGCCAATCGTTCTAAGGAAAGGTCTACAAAGAATAATAGGGCAAGAAAGATTGCAATATATATCAAGAACGATAAAATCCACGGGCACCAAATATCTATTTGCAACAATGAGAACATCATTGATCCTTTCCATTGGCTTTTTAATGGTGGAATCCGCAAGGTGCAAATTTAAAGAGCAATCATTAAGATCATGGAAACCTAGAATATCAAATAAAGTTTTCAGAATCGTGGAAACACTAGCACCAAAATCACACAAAGCAAAAGACTCATAATCTTTAATTCTCATCTTTATAGTAGGTTCCCACTCATCATTAAGTTCTATAGGTATAGAAACTTCCAAATTAAGTTTTTCATCATAAGATTGCATCAAGGCATCAACAATATGTTTGGTAAAATCTTTGTTTTGACTATAAGCATGAGGAGAATTAACAACGGATTGCAACAAGGAAATCCAACCTTCTAAAGAACAATTATCATAATAAAAATCCTTGAAATCCGAGATAGTGGGTTCAATGCTATTTAAATTTGTGACCTCTCCAATCCCACTTTTACCAAATTTAGCATCAAGGTCTAAAAACTCCGAATTCTTGGGACTCCTTCTAGGTAAAGTTGACTCATCATCAATCCCATAATCATCAAAATTCATATTGCAAAACATAGATCTAATAGGAGACACATCAATAACTTTAAGATCCTCATCATTATTTTCATGGAAACTAGAAGAACACGCTTTTATAAAGCTATCTTTTTTAGCATGCAATCTAGTGGTTCTTTCCTTGCACTCATCAATGGAAATTCTCATTGCTTTGAGACACTCATTGATATCATGCTTAGGAGGAGAAGATCTTAGTTTAAGAGAATCAACATCAAGCGAAAGTCTATCAACGTTCCTAGCCAAATCATCAACTTTGAGCAATTTTTCTTCAAGCAAAGCATTAAAATTCTTTTGAGAAATCATAAATTCTTTCACACTATTCTCAAAGTCAGAGGGCATATTATTAAAATTACCATAAGAATTATTGTAGGAATTTCCATAATTATTAGAGGAATTACTAGGGAACGGTCTAGCATTAAAGTTTCCTCTATAAGCATTGTTTCCAAAACTATTCCTACCAACAAAATTCACATCCAATGATTCATTATTATTCTAAATCAAAGAAGACAAAGGCATATCATTGGGATCAAGAGGAGTATTTTTAGTAGCAAACAATTTCATAAGTTCATCCATCTTTCCACCGAAAACATTGATTTCTTCTATAGCATGCACTTTTTTACTAGAAGATCTTTCGGTGTGCCATTGAGAATAATTTGCCATAATATTATCAAGAAGTTTTGTAGTATCTCCTAATGTGATTTCCATAAACGTGCCTCTCGGGGCCGAATCTAAGAGATTTCTGGAAGCAAAGTTCAAACCGGCACAAAAATTTTATATGATCATCTATAAATTCAAAACATGAGTAGGGCAATTGCGAAGCATCAATTTCATTCTTTCCCAAGATTGGGAAACATGCTCATGATCAAGTTGTTTAAAATTCATAATATCATTCGTAAGAGTGATGATCTTAGCGGGAGAAAAAGACTTAGAGATAAAAGCATCTTTGCACTTGTTCCAAGAATCAATACTATTTTTAGGCAAAGACGAAAACCAAACTTTAGCACGATCTCTCAGTGAAAATGGAAATAACTTCAATTTGAAAATATTGTTATCTGTATCTTTCTTCTTTTGCATATCACACAAATCAACAAAATTGTTTAGATGAGTAGTGACATCTTCGCTAGGAAGGCCGGCAAATTGATCTTTCATAACAAGATTTAGCAAAGCAGTATTGATTTCACAAGACTCAACATCATTAAGAGGAGCAATCGGAGTACTAAGGAAATTATTATTATTGGTATTCGAGAAATCACACAATTTGGGATTATCTTGCGGCATGGCAACAAGTAATCCAACACACGAGCAAATAGAAAAAGGCAAGTGAAAAAAAGAGAGAGATTGGTAAAGAGAGGGCGAATTAAAAGGCAAGGGTGAAGTGGGGGAGAGGAAAACGAGAGGCAAATGGCAAATAACGTAAATGCAAGGGAGATGGGTTTGTGATGGGTACTTGGTATGTCTTGACTTGAGCGAAGACCTCCCCAGCAACGGTGCCAGAAATCCTTCTTGCTACGTCCTGAGCTTACACTGGTTTTCCTCGAAGAGGAGAGGGTGATGCAGTAATAGTAGCGTAAGTATTTCCCTCAGTTTTTTAGAACCAAGGTATCAATCAGTAGGAGGCTCCTCAAAATTCCCACACACCTACACAAACAAACAAAGAACTCGCAACCAACTCAATAAAGGAGTTGTCAATCCCTTCACGACCACTTGTGAAAGTGAGATCTAATAAAGATAGTATGATAAGATAAATATATTTTTGGTATTTTATAATATAGATTCAAAAAGTAAAGATGCAAATAAGGGTAGATTGGAAGCAAATATGATAAGAGATAGACCCGGGGGCCATAGGTTTCACTAGTGGCTTCTCTTAAGATAGCATAAGTATTACGGTGGGTGAACAAATTACTGTCGAGCAATTGATAGAAAAGTGAATAATTATGAGATTATCTAGGCATGATCATGTGTATAGGCATCACGTCCGTGACGAGTAGACCGACTCCTGCCTGCATCTACTACTATTACTCCACACATCGACCGACTCCTTCCTGCATCTAGAGTATTAAGTTCATAAGAACAGAGTAACACATTAAGCAAGATGACATGATGTAGAGGGATAAACTCAAGCAATATGATATAAACCCCATCTTGTTATCCTCGATGGCAACAATACAATACGTGCCTTGCAACCCTTTCTGTCACTAGGTAAGGACACTGCAAGATTGAACCCAAAGCTAAGCACTTCTCCCATGGCAAGAAAGGTCAATCTAGTAGGCCAAACCAAACTGATAATTCGAAGAGACTTTCAAAGATAACTCAATCATACATAAAAGAATTCAGAGAAGATTTAAATATTATTCATAGATAAACTTCATCATAAACCCACAATTCATCGGATCTCGACAAACACACCGCAAGAAGAGTTTACATCGAATAGATCTCCACAAGAGAGGGGGAGAACATTGTATTGAGATCCAAAAAGAGAGAAGAAGACATCTAGCTAATAACTATGGACCCGTAGGTCTGTGGTAAACTACTCACAACTCATCGGAGGGGCAAGGATTTTGATGTAGAAGCCCTCCATGGTCGATTCCCCCTCCAGCAAAGTGCTGGCGAAGGCTCCAAGATGAGATCTCGCGGATATAGAAGGTTACGGTGGTGGAAATTGTGTTTCGTCCTGCTCCTGGATGTTTTCGGGGTACGTAGGTATATATAGGAGGAAGAAGTACGTCGGTGGTCGCCCGACGGGCCCATGAGACAGGGGGCACACCCTATAGGGGGGTGCCCTCCTATCTCGTGGGAGCCTCCGCTGCATCTTGACTTGCACTCCAAGTCCTCTGGATCACGTTCGTTCCAAAAATCATGCTCCCGAAGGTTTCATTCCATTTGGACTTTGTTTGATATTCCTTTTCTTTGAAATACTAAAATAGGCAAAAAACAGCAATATGGGTTGGGCCTCCGGTTAGTATGTTAGTCCCAAAAATGATATAAATGTGTAAAATAAAGCCCATAAACATCCAAAAGGGGTAATATAATATGATGGAACAATCAAAAATTATATATACGTTGGAGACGTATCGATGCTCGTGATGATGGACAAGTCCGCAAGTGCAAGAATGACGAGACTCAAGAAGGAAGGCCGCCAAGATGCTACACGACACTAACTTCTGGCCGCTAAACCCAGCTAATACAGCAGCAACCCAAAAGCTACAGCACCTGGAAACCTGGCCCCTGAAGCCAGCCGCAATAGCAGCAACCCAGAAGCTACAGGGGACGAACATCTGGCCCAGCGCTGACATCCGGCCCCAGCCGCTCGGAAATCTGGCCCCTCCTATCTAGAGAGCAGCTGGAATCGGTCAAAGGCAACCCGGACGTCCAGCCCCCTGCCGCGGACATACGACCCGATGTGAGCCGCCAGACATCCGGCCAATAGCCCGGACATCCGTCGCCTGCCAGAGCTACACCGGTCCAAAGGCCCACGTACCCCCTCATCTCGCCCCAACTTATACTAGCATTATATATAAACTACCCGCTTCTCCATCCAGGGTGACCAAAATATTAGCTCATTGAGATAGAACTTTGCTCATCCACTTAACCCTAATGCCATGGAGATCAAGGCCTCAATGTGAGAAGATCCCCCATTGGATTTAAGACCCCTGATAACCCACAAGCATCGAGGGTAGAGTATACAACCCAAATTTATTGATTTGACAAAGGGAGCCAAAGAATATTTGCAAGTATTAGCAGTTGAGTTGTCAATTCAACCACACCCGGAGAACCAAATATTTGCAGTAAAGTGATCAGTAGCTGTCGAATATCGGGTTCCGGCAAAACCCTTAAGGTTCGAACACTGGGGTGCGTACGAAGATCTCCTCCTACCAAATCAAGCCATCATCCTCGCCGCGATCCCTAAGATAGATCGATGAACAACACAAGAGACACAAGATTTATACAGGTTCGGGCCACCATTGTGGTGTAATACCCTACTCCTGTGTGTGGTGATGGATTGTCTCTTGGGCTGATGATGAATAGTATAGGGGAAGAACATCCTCGCGAGGGGAGGTGTTCTTGGGATGGTGTGGTGTGTAGATGAACTTAACTGCTTCCTTCTACTATGGTGGATAGCACTATTTATAGAGGCCATGGTCCTTTTCCCAAATATTGAGCGGGAAGGGATCCAACAACGGCCATTTTGAAAGGGGATAGCAAGTACAAGCTATCCTGACTAAAGGTGGTCTTCGCGTGCCAAAGGTGCTGGTGATGATGCCGTCTTGGGCTCCACGGTGACCTCCGTCCTACCGTCCTACAGGTCTTGGTCTTGTTGCACCGATATGGAAACCTTTGCCTGATGCCTCGGTACTCCACACCTGCGCTTGCCCCCTTTGCACCAAAGAGGAAACGAGAACACTGCGCGGGCTGGCGCCCGCCTAGCACGCGCCTGATCTTGATCGTCATGGCTTGCATCACGGGAACCTTGCGAGGTACCCCTTTGCTTGATTTCTCCGCCTCCTTGCGAGCCTGCCTGGTGAGTCCACACCTGAGGAGGCCTTGCGTTGTCCGCCCCGTGAGGCTTGGCCCCCCGCGAGGGTCTTGATTGTTGGTTGATGAAGACGGGCCGTACTGGGCCACTGGTTGAGCCACGCTGCAGGCCGGAGGCAGGCAAGTCTGGGGACCCCCGTTCCCAGAACGCCGATAGTAGCCCCCGGGACCAAGGCGTGCTCGGACTTGGCTTAGCAGCGAAGCCAAAGGGCAAGTGCGGAGCGCCACGGAGCCCAACAGCCTGCGGCTTAGGTTGCCGCATGGTGACTGATTAGACGTGGGCGCCTCCGCTTCCCCATGCTGCCTCGGCAACTGCCTGACTAACAAAAGGTTGGCGCGGGTAAGGCTTGCCTTCATTACTCTCCTTCGCCATGCTGCAGATCCCCTTCCTTGATTCCTTGCTTCCGAAATCTCCAGATCTGCCCCACTCCTTCCCTTTCAGCAAGCGATGGCGCCCCGCAAGGTCAATGTTGAGGCGCTGCCGGCTTGGTATGCGCCGGCCCTGGACGCCCACAATGTGTCAGAGAAGAATCTCGCCGCCACGCGCCTAATGACGGCGCTGAAAGGCAGCGAGAAGGGGGAGACTGAACTCCGGGTTGGCTCCGCCGAGCCGGAGGCTAAGGGGAGCACCTTCTACCCCTTCTTCATAAACGCCACCGTCGCAGTCCTGGTTCCTCCCTTCTCCGACTTCTTCTATGTCGTCCTTCACCATTACAGGTTGCAGGCCCTTCATCTCCATCCCAACTCCGTTCTCCTCTTGTTGATTTTTTCCTACTACTGCGAGGCGCATGTTGGGGTGATGCCATCCATGGCTCTGCTGCGCCACTTCTTCTCTGTTCGAATCAACGGCAAACACACCTTGGCGTGCGCCAACTTCATCACATACGGCAAGGCCAACGTGATCTCGAAGGCCGGGAAGAGGGCCGAGATCTTCCAGACTAAGTGGGTCATGGTGAACGCCAAGTGTGTCCACCCCCGGTTGGTGCTGCCAACGGAGGCGCCCTAACCTAACAAAGGGTGGTCTCGCGCGAAGCTTGCTGACGATCGGGCGAAGTTGGTGCCGGAGAAGATGAACGCCAACTTGAAGCCGGGCAACATGAAGGCGGCGAAGCTGATAGGGGTCACACTCCTGAGGGAGTTCCTGACGCAGCGGGTGGCTCCGCTTTAGGCGCACTCGCACACCTTATGGACGCTTGGGGATGCAGACGACAAGCTTTGCTTGAATCCGGTGGCTCTTGCTGACGATGAACTGGCCTCAGCTCTTCGCCTCTTGGTTAGAGACGACGAGGAATGTTCAGAGGGGGCCCATGCCCCCTTGTTCCTCCGTGAGGACTGGGCACAGGTGGTGGCTGCTATGCGCACTTTTGATGGCCGCGGCCTGGTGCCGGCGGCGCCTCCTGTGGCCCAGGGGGCAACGGCGCCCGTGGATGTGTCCTCGGGCGACTCCCGCGGAGGAGGAGAGGAAGAGGAAGAAGAGGAGCGCGACTCGGAGGTGACCTTCACTACAAAAAAAAGACACATCCGTGAAATTTTGGGCCGAATGAATAAATTTTCTGTCATACATATGACACGTCTGTGACGATAATTGTGACAAAACCCGGTATCATCATAGATGTGGTGGGATCCTACTTCTATGACAAAAAATCATGACAGAAAATGGGCTTTTCGTCCTGGGCGGGCCGGAGACGCAGCTGCATGACATTTTTGGGCCGTCCATGAAGGAAAAACCCGTGGTAGAAGCGATGGGGAGGAAAATTTTGGGGCGTTGCCGGTTATGGTGGAAGGTCGGGGGCGGAGTGATGCGCGTTTCTCTCGTACAGCTACGCGCGTGTGTGCAAGGCGTTGGCTCTAACTGAACCCGAGAGATTGCACTGCATGCTACGCGTTACTGAACCCGAGCGATCGATCGATGGCTGTTAACTGAACCCGATGGAGCGATTCCTTCCCTACTGCTGCTAATTGAAGCCAATCGATTGGATTAACTGTGAGTGGTGGTGTTGCCTCTGGATGAACAGGAACCCGTGGTGTGGAGGGCTGGATGAATAGTAGACGGTGGAGAGGTGGCCATGGAGGGGTGGTTGAACAAGACCGCGTGGTGTGGAGGGCTGGATGAACAGTAGACGGTGGAGGGGTGGTCGTGGAGGGGTGGTTGAACAGTAGCCGGTGGAGTAGCGCGCGGTGTAGGCTGGATGAACAGGAGCCCGTGGAGGCTGGAGGAGGTCGACGGTAGCCTGTGGAGGCTGGAGGAAGTCGATGGTGGAGATGAACAGTATCCCGTGGAGTCCCGTTTTGTGGTACGCCACACCCCTCCCCCCCCCCCCGTTTTGACCGTAGCGCTCCAACACAAGTCCTATTCGTCCGTTTTGCGGTACGCCACACCCCTACCGATCAACAGGACCCCCGTTTCGACCGTAGGAGGTCCGTTTCCTCCGTTTTGCGGTACGCCAGGCCCCTCCCGATCAATAGGAACCCGTTTTGAACGTGGCCGGTCGAACACAAGGCCATTTCCTCCATTGTGTGGTACGCCAGGCCTCGTTTCCATCGCCTGTTCCGTCCAAGCCCTCCTGATGAACACGACCATGCATTCCGTTCTGACCTAGCCAGTTGGCTCCACATGAACACGACGACGACGCTGTTTCTCCGTTCCGACCCAGCCCTGTAAGTATGCATGATAGGCGTTAGAGACCCTGCCCGTAAGTGCGTACGTGGCCGTATTTTATTTCTTGCACCCTCGCCGCTGTACATACGTGTACATGCTACGTGCGCGCCTCTACTACGACACATGCACGCCTCTACATCCACCAGTATATATGTACGTACACATTCGCGATCAGAATGACAATGCTACGTACGCTTCGACCAGGTGGGTCCCGACTGTCAGGCACTTCCTTGCGTGCGAAGATGTAGCTGGTGGGTCCCAGCAGTCAGGGGCGAATCGTTTTTTTTCGGACGCACTTCCTTGCGTGCGAAGATGTAATTGGTGGGTCCCAGCAGACAGGGGGGAATGTTTTTTCGCTAAATACGGTGGCCCGTCTGGTGGGTCCCCACTGTCAGGTGGAGGAATAATTATTTTGCGCGTAGAAAGGAGGCACTTCCTTGCTGCGGTCATGGACCCAGCTGTCAGCCTCTCCACGTACAGTCCACGTCCGATGGAAGGCATTCCTTGACCATGTTGACCAGCTGCTCTGATAGCACCAGTACGGTGGACGACGGCGAGGCCTAGGAAGGGGACGATGCGGAGCCGGGGAAGACGCGACAGTGGATGCCCACGCGTAGAGGAGTATGAGGGTTCACTCGTTCGGCTGTGGTGTGAGGCTGCCGTCGCCACAGAATAACAGGGGGTGTGGGTGCGTAGAGGGATGGCCTGGCCAATGGTGGGAGTAGTAGGGGGCCGTGAGGCCTCCGCGGCATCACAACCGGCCATGGGCGGCAGGAGCAGCCGGCATGACTGGCGCTGCTTTGGGCGGCTGGAGCAAGAAGACCAGAGGTTGAAGAAGCACTACGGCCGTTGGGTGGACATCGTACGGTCACTGGAGCTAGAATCGTTCATATATTGACTAAAGTTGACAAAGGGCTCCGTCCCAGTCAACTTAGTAGTCCCACAAGTCAGCCTCCCACCAAGGTTGGTCCCAGCTAGCAGGGGGGTATTCATTTTTTTGTGCGTAATAAGGAGGCACTTCCGGTGGGTCTGAGCTGACAGCGGGGGGGGGGGGATGTTTTTTCGCGAAATACGGTGGCCCGTCCTGTGGGTCCCAGCAGTGAGGGGGAAACGTTTTTTTTGTGAAATACTGGTGACCCAACCGGTGGGTCCCTGCTGTTAGGTGGAGGAATAATTATTTTCCGCGTAATAAGGAGGCACTTCCTTGCGGCTGTCGTGGACCCAGCTGTCAGCCTCTCCACGTACAGTACTCTTCTGATGGAAGTCAGTCATTGACCACATTGACCACGCCGTGCCGAGAGCACCACGGCGGTGGACGACGGTGAGGCCTAGGAAGGGGACGACGGGAAGCCGGGGAAGACGCGGCAGAGGAAGCCCGCGCGGAGAGGAGTATGAGGGTTCACTGGTTCGGCTGCCGTGTGAGGCTTCCGTCAACGCAGGGTCTGGCCAGCGGTGGGAATAGTAGGGGGCGGTGAGGCCTCCGTGGCAGCACAGCCGGCCACAGGAGGCAGGAGCATGTGGCACGACCGACGCTGCTTTGGGCGGCTGGAGCAAGAACACCAGAGGTTGAAGAAGCACTACGGCCGTTGGATGGCCATCGTACGGTCACTGGAGCTAGAATTGTTCATATTGACTAAAGTTGACAAAGGCCCCTAGCCCAGTCAAATTAGTAGGCCCACAAGTCAGCCTCCCACCATGGTGGGTCCCAGCTAGCAGGGGGAGTATTCATTTTTTTGTGCGTAATAAGGAGGCACTTCCGGTGGGTCCGAGCTGACAGCGCGGGGAACGTTTTTTCGCGAAATACGCTGGCCCGTCCGGTGGATCCCAGCAGTCAGGGGGGAAAAGTTTTTTTCGTGAAATAAGGTGGCCCGTCCGGTGGGTCCCTACTGTCAGGTGGAGGAATAATTATTTTGCATGCCATAAGGAGGCACTTCCTTGCGGCCGCCTGGACCCAGCTGTCAGCCTCTCCACATACAGTACTCTTCCGATGGAAGTCGGTCGTTGACCATGTTGACCACGCTGCGCCGAGAGCACCAGGGTGGTAGTCTGGACAACGGAGAGGCCTAGGAAGGGGACGACGTGGAGCCGGGGTAGATGCAGCAGTGGTAGCCCTCGTGGAGAGGAGTACGAGGGTTCACTGGTTCGGCTGCGGTGTGAGGCTGCCGTCACCGCAGAATAACAGGGGGTGTGGGTGAGTAGAGGGATGGCCTGGCCAGCGGTGGGAGTAGTACGGGGCGGTGAGGCCTCCGCGGCAGCACACCCGGCCACGGGAGGCAGGAGCACGCGACACGACTGGCGCTCCTTTGGGCGGCTGGAGCAAGAAGACCAGAGGTTAAAGAAGCACTACGGCCGTTGGATGGACATCGTACGATCACTGCAGCTAGAATCGTTTATATTGACTAAGTTGACAAAGCCCTTGGTACGCGTCAAATTAGTAGGCCCACAACTCGGATTTGGCAGAGAACATATAGCCCATTTGCGATTTGTAAGAATGTACAGCCCATTTTTCAATTCTAATGGAATTTACTACAACCCATTTACGGGTTTGTTAAAAGTACACCCCAACTTCTAGGTAGGACAACGATTAATAATTTCAAACAACCTCTCAAAACAGAATTAAAAAAAATTCCCACATTTTTATGGGATCCGAAATATTTTTATCCGAAATTTCTAGTCAGGTTAAAAATATAATTTCAAAATAAAGTTGTATCACGTTAAAATCCAATGAAATATTGCACGCGCAACAAGTAATGAAATTAAAATTTCCAAATTCCAATAATAATATATTTTTCAAACTAATTACGTGTTTGATGCATAGTAATTGCCCAGTTATTATATTTACATCCCATTTATTATTTCTTAAAGTCCATTTTATTGTTAAGCCTAATGCACACCTCCTAGGAAACTTTGCAGCCCAGCGGGGCAGATAACAAGTTGACCCGGATATTGTGTACAACTGTCGGCCCAATTGCATTGCTGATGTTGAAAAAAAGGCCTGTGTAGTATAGTACAACCTAACATGGTTACTCAGCCCACATTCAGGGACACCGGAAAGGCCCAAACAAGGCCTTTTGAAGTCACTAAGCTCAATTAAGAACTTAAGAAAAAAGTTAGATTACAGTGGAACCTAATTAAAAGCTGTCACGAGAAAATAAATAATTCAACGGGTCCCAGTTGTGCATGTGTGTGTGTGCATGTGTGTGTGAGAGAGAGGGAGAGAGATAAAGAGAGAGACCCATCGGTCGATGCTCATAAATACATCTTTCAGCCATATGCATTGCAGATGCTTAGTAAAAACTTAAATAGTTGACACAATCATATAGAACATCATAGTACACTGAACTTGCATACAAAAATTTCACGCAGGAGGCACAATCAGGATGGAAGCAGTGGATCGCTACGGGAATGGCTATGTTGAAACCAACAAAGTCGTACATAACGGTTTATCGTCTTTACAAATTATGGGGAAATATCTTGAATGTTGTGCAAAGAAAACAAACAGACAACACAATAATTTCTGCTAGCACATTAAGTTGACGTACAACCCTTTCTAAAAAAAGTTAAGGTACAAAATTAAATGTACAGGCATATCAGTGCTTTAGACCCATAGCTCGGATTTAACTAGTACTATCTGACAAGATTTAGTTATTACCTCAAATTAGAGCACATCTAGGCAGCCAGCCCTGCCTCTTCTCCCAAAGAAGCAGTGGCCTCCGGCGCGCGATGGAGTAGGCCCTGTGCCATCCATCGTTCCGAGCAACACGGGGAAAGTGTGACATTGACTCATGTAATGGACGTCGTCGACGGACCCTGGCACCAGCGGGGGCAGCAGGACTTCGATTGATGGATTGACCACTTCTTCGACATGCACGAACACTCGATACAGGTACATCCCAAACGTAGTCCGCGGCGGCCTTGGTGGCAACAAATAGTACAACCCTGGTTCCTGCACCGGTATCTCAACACCAATCACCTTCGGTATAACTGTCAGAGCCCAGCTGTCTGGAGGAACAAACATACTTATGAGATCACCTCCAAGGTCGTTGATAAGCTCGTTCATGGACTCGCTCTTCCATGCATGTCGAGGCATGCCGTGGAAGCTAAGCTTTGTTAAAAACTCAAGCTCAGAGGGCACCGAGCCCCATCCTGGGTGCCACCGATCAAAGCTCACCAGTGCGCCATCGTAGAACAAACGCCGGGAAGATTCGAACACACGTCTGCAGTCGAAAGTTGTTTGGAACCTGACAAAGAAATCAGCCGGTGGCAGATAGACTTCGATGAGCAAGTCACTTATTTGGATGTCGTGCGCAATGCCAAGAGCTTTGACAAGGTCGTCCGGCGAGACGGGAGGCCAGTCGCCATTGATGGTTACCATCAGCACTTTGCCGGTAAACTGGTCGTCAAGCGCCGCCATGCCACTGTTGAGCGACAGCACGCAGCGACCGAAGGCAGGACGGACCTTAGGATCTCCGGCTCGGAGATCCGCGTTGACCGGCGACATGACAGTGCGCTTGAGTACAGGGAGTACAGGAGGGGGATTTGGGGGAACTGGAGTAGGAATCGAGATTCCAGAGGTGGTGGAGGGGCGGGAGACTGGGATGAAAAGGTAGCATGAATTTCGAGCACGCGCCAATATGCTCTCGGCGCGAAAGCGCACGAAAACACCGGTGGCACCCACATGTCAGCCTAAGAGTCCTTATTCTTTCTTTTTTGGAGAGCCCGGCCTTTTTTTCCAGGATCTTTTCAGAGCCCGGCCCGAGAGTCATAATTGAACTGTTTGGCATTGCGTTACTACTCGGCCCATATTCAACGACACCTCACTGGCCCAAACAAGTGTACATCATCGAAAAGACAGTGAGCTCAAATTATATAACTTGAAAAAGGAGATATACTCTGAACACTGGAGAATGGTGATGCCCTCATTTAGCCCACCAATAGTTCGAGACAATAAATAGTTCGAAACAACGATATATACAACATTCAAACACTGACTAGTGACTACTACTGACATAAACAACAAGACATGATAGTTCATAAGAAGTCTTGATACACCACCAAAATGTACCCATCTGCAGCGCTCAGACTCTCGTGATCCAGATGAGAATAACATTCTAAACAGAAGCAACCATTACATAGAAAGAGTGACATAGACGAGGATGACCAAATGACAAGGAATATGCATAACAAAAGAAAGAACTACCCATCCAGAACCAGCAGCAAAGACAACAAATTCATTCGAAGAGATGATCCAACACCATCATAATTTGCAGCCCCGCTTCAGCTACCAATGATCCGGAGACACTAGTACTCCACCCTTTCGATGCAACAGCCCAATTACCTATCAACCTAAAGGCTTGAACCACATCACCGCCTGTCGTAATTGAGACATCCAAGGATCAAAGTTAATCCGGATTCCTTTGTCATTCTCACCTTCTTTTGGCTTCAGGCTGTATCGTTGACAATCAGGGGAGTATGCTCCTGAACTCCTAGGGCTCGCCGTGTAGACATAGTTTTTCGTAGCAAACCGAGCCTGTTTGCCATCAAGGTCCTTGCCAACAGTGATCTCCTGGTTAATCGGATAATTGAGTCCGAGAAACAGAGAGTGTGAACCAAGGCTGTTTACCCGCCTCCAACTAAAAAATCCTAATGTATGGTTAGATGAAACCAACAGTGTGGTGCATGTTTCTACATCATGAAAATGAGGAAACTGACATGGCCATTGATACACACTCATATTTAGTAGTAGTATATAGATTACTGTAAAATAAGGATAATATCCATATATTCCTAACCGTTTGATTATTCAGGGTACAAATTGGCTGTAATGACATGGTCACAATAGCATGATTTAACTCATTCCAATTATAGCTGATTTATGGTGTCTCTAATATATTGCATAGTTCTACTCAAATTCTGCTCAAACAGGGATACACCAATCATCAATAAAAGTTCAAACAGGGTCATGGCGTCATCATTAACATGAGATGGAAACAACTTACACGCACCGTCCCAGCAATATGTGGTGCCATCTGCTTTGTCGATCGCGTAGATGAGGCCATTGTGTTCAATAGCATCACAGAAGTGCGTATCAGCTTTGACGATGATCCACTGCGAGCCGAGTTGTCTCCAGCTAAAAAAGGCACCGACGTAAAGATAGGCGAGTCCACGGTCGAACAAGGCAATTAGCTTGAAGTCTGTGTAATTCGCGTGTCGTGTGGGTACTTGGCAGATTATAGTCTTCTGCAAAACAAGGTCCGTCCAACTGACGTAGTAATCTAGATGACTTGGACCGTGATGGTCATACTCTATATAATCCAACGGAGGAAGGATAATCTCATGGGAGGTCTGGAAGTTCACGAGCACCAACCTTTTACCGTCTTCTCTGAAGGCAGCCATCCAGTGGGAGTTCATGCCGACCCAGTACATACCTGCCAAGAAGTTTTGGGCGATGGTGATCGAATCGATGTCGAGGGAAATGATGTACGGCGACACACTACATACCTGCAAAGAAGTTTCGGCTAATGGAGATCGGATTGAATTCGAGGGGCATCATGCACGCCTCCGTATCATGGTGAGCCAATCTCGCAAGACCAGATAGCAGCAAGCAGGGTGTCTTGAAAAGCTTAGGCCTCGCTTCGACGATGCCGTGTGCATGTCCCTCGAGCATGCAGCCAGCCGCAGGGCGGTCAACATATCCATACACGAACAACAGAGGTCGAGGATGTCACTGGGGAGATTGCTCCAATCGTGGCTCATATGGATGCTGCGCGGTTCGCGTTCGGCCATGGTGTAGTTTGGAAGGGGGCTTGATTTATGGGGGAGAATGATGTCGGTGCTGGAGTGGCTGGCGAGGGAATAGTGGTACTGGGGGAGGTGAGTGAGGCGACGGTACACGGGGGCACAGTGAGAAGGAGACGGAGATGGGGACGATGAAGGAGATGGAGATGGAGTGGTGCTATGGGAGCGGAGAGGGAGACGAGGCGAGGCACCAATGTGTTGTACAGCGGCGGTGACAAACTGCACAGTGCATAGGGTGAGGCTGACTTTGGTAACCCGAACACGCCGCCTCGCCTGGACTAGTGTCAGGCGCAGGGTGTTGTCACTTCACTGTGAGGACCGGATGAATAGTATTTTAACCATCAAGTGTACCACAGTTGTACTACTACTACTACTACTAGTAGGAACATGAGTACTCCAATATTGTATAGCGGAAATAGGTCTCCCGTGCTAGCATGCCTGTTCACCTCATCGTTCAGGTATCATCCATATTGCGAGCAGAATGAAATCTCGTGCATGCCCAATCAACACCCTGTGGCGATGCATGCAGTGGTCGTTCTGGTGCCTCAAGGACGGCATGCAGATCGTTCCACACTTGAGAAGAGGAAAAATGGAAAGGTAGAACGCGGCAGGAGAGGAAGAGAACGCTGGCTAACGAGGCTGGGAGGGGATCGAGCAGGAAGTTAATGCTCCACGCCTAAAGGTTTTGGGAAAACCTGATTTTTATAAGGTGACTTATACTCACCTAAATGGAGGGAGTATTCCTTAACCAGAGAATGTTGTGTCTCCCACTCACGGGCTGAAAAAAAAGCTACGACACATTTTTTTATCTGTTTGCATAGGTCCCACCTATCAGGAAGGATGGGCACGTACACGAACAGGTACGACTCCTCAGTCTACCCGCATATCCTTTTTGTTTAGTCTACCTAGCCATCTAATCAACTGCCTACACGCCACTTCTCCCATTTACTTCTCCATCGGGAACTGATTCACCTCGGCTTCTTCACCTCCCCTTCGTCTTCATTTGCATCCAAACCCCACTGTGTTCACATTGTTTTAACCTCTTTAAATAATCATCTACTACTTCAGTTAGACTACCCATCTAATCCTAATTCTCCAAACCATAGCCCTCCGTTCTAGCGGTTCCAAATGGAGAAAGAGATCAAGATGCAGGTTTTTAGCGTCCACCATGTCCTCGTCGAAGGCTCGATGCGCATAGTTGCCACCATCACCGTCCACCCAAGGGTTGTTCAGCAGTGGAGCAACAATATATCCAACTCCCTCGAAAAGGTAGAGACGAGGGTCATCGGTCTCGATGCAGAGTACACAGAGCATGCCCCTGGGAAGATCCAGCGCGCCGCCGTCCTTCAGCTGTGCCTCCAAGATGATGTTTTGGTGTACCACATCATACACTCGCCCTCCATACTAGGTAAGCTTCACGATTTCTTGTCTCGGGAGGACGTATACTTCTGTGGGGCAGCCATCGAAGGGGACAAATAGAAGCTGATTTGAAAAGCATCGCTGACCTACAAACCAGAATCAAAATTCCTGTAGAAGATTGTGCTAAACAGACACCATCCCTATTCGACGTAGCAAATTTTGTGCTCGGTACAAATCTTCAGAAGGGTGACGAGGCGGTGGCATTAAGGTTGTCTGGATGGCAGAATTATCCCTTGATGTATGAGCGGATAAAATATGCTGCCCTCGATGCCCGTGTGAGTTTTGAGATAGCTGCAAGGTCCAAAGAGCTTGTTGCGAAGCTGTCTCCCACAGAGAATGAGAACAAGAAGAAGAAGAAGAAGAAGAAGAAGAAGAAGAAGAAGAAGAAGAAGAAGAAGAAGAAGAAGAAGAAGAAGAAGAAGAAGAAGAAGAAGAAGAAGAAAACACTGCACTAGCAGGAGGGCATTATGGATGGATGAACTATTTCCTCTCTTGTAAAAAAAATTATTCCCTCTCGGTGTATATTGATATAGATGGACTATTTCGATGGTGTGCATGTCTTTGGAACAGAGTAGTAGCGTGGGTCCGCTTGACTATAAGGAACTATTTATCTGCATATATAGCTTTCTCTGCTACTGCTTCCAGTGATCGGTATATAGTGCATGTGTCCGTAGACATGACAACTTGTCCATGGAAGTTCAACTACGGCGACCATCACATTTCATCTCGCGATTCCAATGACGCCTCTCCAACCCACGGCGCCACGCTCCCCGACATGCACCTCACCCCTCTCAGCCGCACCGCCCCTCTGCCTTTGTGTGCATGACATGTGGGCCACCTAAAATGCGGCAAGCATCAAGTTTCTACCACAGCCACCCGCGATTCCCATGACGCCGCTCGAACCCATGAAACCACACGTCCCCCGACCTGCGTCTCACCCCTCTTGGCCCCACTACCCCTCTGCCTTCGGGAGCATTACATGTGGACCAATCACCTATAGGGTCCACATGTTATTGACTCAAAGGTAGGTGTAGTAAGGCGCCGAGGGTCAGTCCCGACGGCCCTGAGAGGGAAATGTAACTCCTGCGCCAGGGCTTGTGGTGCTCCTGCAGCACGAACTCATGCCAAACTCGAGATTTGTTTCTTTACTATACATGCACGCAATGATTTAATGGACATTGTAATCTCAACATGTGATGGGGAGCTCTAAATTTGAATTTGAAACTTATAAAACGAAAAGATTCAAAACAAATAAACTGGGAGAGAGGGAGTATATCGTAGGATGTGTCCCATACAAAATAAGTCCCCTGGTTTGTCACCGCGAAGATGCGATTAGAAAGGAGCACAGCGTCTTCCTACTTTTACGGCAACAAATCGGCCGCAGACAGCAGGGTCTGCCTTTGACCGCCATGTGCAAGGTTCGTGCTATCTTTTATTCAATCTCACAGTGGTTCCATCGTACCAATTCATGCGGTGGCCCATTGCATGGCTGATCCCAATGTTGGACAAAGGTTCTACGGGAACGGTGTCACCATTGTAAATGTTGTGCAAATTGATGTTGGTACCCTCCCGTACATATGCAAGCCAATCTCCACTCACACCGAGCCTAGCCTGTGAAACAGTGGGCAGGGGGAGAATTAGGAAATGGACACGGAAGTAGTCTTTAGAATGCATTTACTACGTGATCAAACTCATCTTACCTGCTCATCGGAGGAAATCCGAGTGCCCCTCAACGTCGGCATCTCAAGGGGCGTCAACTTGCAACTACGGCCACGCCGCGCTGGAGAGACCCCCAAGGAAACATCCTCGTGCGTTCCACGGAACATCAAGATGCATTTGTATGAGTAGTTTATCTTGTGAGAGAAAAGGATGAACGAGGGAAGGCCTCTAGAGATAGAGATGGACACTACTACTACCAATGTGCTGGCCCATGCGTTGCAATGGATCCAAACTAGTAGAATAAACTTGTTCACGTGCTTGAAATATAAACACTCTAGTTTTGATATACATGTGTCAGCAGACACGACAGCTTGTCCATGGAAGTTGAACCACGACGACCATCACGTTTCTTGTTTCTACCACTGCCACACCCACACGTGAATCCCACGACACCGCTCCAACCCACGACACGACGTCCCCCGACGTGGACAAGGATCCTCTGACGTGGCTATCACTGCCTTGCCATACCTTTCCTTCGCTGACAGGTGGGACCCACGCTTATGGGTCCCACATGTCAGTGACAGAATGGTAGGATTGTTCGTGCCCCTCATCCCTCTCGGCCCCACCGCTCCTCTGCCTTTGTGTGCATGACATCCGGGCCAGCTGAACTGCGGCGACCATCAACTTTCTACCACAGACACACCCGATTGGACGCGGTTTTCCTGCTCTGCTGGTGTGTTCCGATCTGTACTCCCGCACCATCGAATTTTCATCCAGCGGCTGTGACACATTTCGTCTGGGGCATCAATTCTCAGCTGGAGTACTTATGTACTATAGGTAGTACCCGCTGGTGTGGCCATCTACGCCTCGTAATGCCCCGACGCCCAGCTGTGGTACCCTCGCCACGACCACGCCAGCACCGGCCGGTTCATCTCGAACGAGTGGGTCGCGAAACACGCCACCACCATGAGAATGACATGTGGGCCAGCCACATTTAAGGCCCACATGTCATTGACTCATAGGCCTGGCACTAAGCAACTGAAGTTCGGTCCCGTGGGCCCCGAGAGGAAAATGTAACTCATGCGGCAGGCTTTGTGGTGCTCCCACAGTACGAGCTTGTGCCAAAACTGGAATTTGTTTCTTACTACTACTAGTACTAGTAGTAAGGTACACGTGCATTGCACGCATGAGATTCTGGTGGTTTGTGCATTATGCTTCTACATGTGGAGTTTTCTGGATTCTAACATGTGGGAAAATTTGGTGGAATGTAAGGTTAGGCAAGTTTGATTAACTTAGGTGAGTGTTTGGTTCAAGCCACACCTTAGGCAGGCCACACTGGCCCCACATGACATATACACAAAAAATGTGGCAAGATTCCCTTAGGCTTGCCAACTTGTGGCAAAATTTGTTGGAATGTAAGGTTAGGCAAGTTTGATTAACTTAGGTGAGTGTTTGGTTCAAGCCACACCTTAGGCAAGCCACACTGGCCCCACATGACATACACACAAAAAATGTGGCAAGATTCCCTTAGGCTTACCAACTTGTGGCAAAATTTGGTGGAATGTAAGGTTAGGCAAGTTTGATTAACTTACGTGAGTGTTTGGTTCAAGCCACACCTTAGGCAAGCCACACTGGCCCCACATGACATACACACAAAAAATGTGGCAAGATTCCCTTAGGCTTGCCAACTTGTGGCTCTCATTTTGAAGAACTTATTAATAACTTTGCCTGAGCTTAGTTGTGGCAAAGTTAGTCATGAATTAAGTTCAACCATGGAGTCTTCTAGATTATACATGTGGCAGAATCTGGTGGATGATATCCAATGGCCAGTAGTGCTCGGATTTGCCATCTTTGTACCGTCAGATTGGCTTCATCCAACGACCAACTTTCAAAGTTTTTCACACACTATATAGGGGGTATAGATATAGATGTGCGGTCCGTTGCAATGGATCCAAAGTATATCTATTTAGTGGAGTGCACTCTAAACACATTATCTATTTATTTTTCTCTAACCTTCCGTAGCCATGCAACCAAGCCACATAAGCTTCATGGGTGCCCCCCACATCATATTATTCATACTATGTTGATTGAAAAAAAGATAAATCACCCAAAACAAGATCTTCCCGTTTTTTGTTCCTACGATGTTGTGTCGTGCACGTATCTACTAGTTGTATAGCGGTAGTACTAGTAATATAATAGTATTAGGAGTACAAACTTGGTAGGAGTAGTACTAGTACGGAATGCTCCTACTCTATCAACGAGCCTCGTCTGACACAAAATTTCTTGGCTTCCGTGCTATAGCTAGATCTTCCCCTTGTTTCTGTTTTCCAACCCGGCGGCGGGCGGGGTGTTAGTTTGCTCAACGGGCGGTCCCACATGAAAGTGAAAATGCTAGGCACAGGGGCGGAGCTACGTGAGGGCCAACACGTGCCCTGGCCCGCCCAACCTAGCAGGATTTTCGTAGTTGTACATCCAGTTTTGAGGCATGGAACGTCAACACAAGGGTAATTTCTATGTGTCGTGCCGAACAGGCCGTGTTGTACTCCCGATTACCGGGCGTGTGGGGGTGCGACGCGAACGTGGCAGGCCTTTTCCTTTTACTAGCAATGTGCCCGTGCGTTATGGATCCAAAGTAGTAGAATAGTAGTATTTGTTCACAAACTTGAAAGAAATCACTATTGTTTTGATATACTCCTAATATATTACTCCCTTCGTACCTAAATATATGTCTTTTTTGAGATTTCAAATGGGCTATCACATAGGGATTATATAGAAATTCTAGTGTTTCTAGCAAGATGCCCGCGCGTTGCATGATGTTGATGGAAAAGGGAAGCACAACTTATAAATTGACGGATGGAGTACTAGTTAAAGTGATGCATAATTAAGCAAAGGGATCGCACATGTCGGTATTGACTGGAACGAGAATGCAACATCACAATAAGAATTAAGTCCAGGATGATGCGATCTCAGTGGTGGTTACAGAAGGCAAGAAGAAAGATGGATCCACGAATGTACGACCTCCTCCTCCTCAACTTAGTGCGTCGGGCCACCGACAGGCGGCTAAGGAGCGGCGGCTTTTGTGGCGAGGTCAAGGTGCTTCTCAACAAAGGCATCCAAGGCTTAAAGCCGGTTGAGGAAGGCCAACATCGTAGCGTCCTCACTGGCCTTGTAGATACCTATGTACACGATTTGCTCGTATGCGTGGATGTGTAGGTCGACGAATTCTTGCAGGGCGAGGCGCCTCGCGGCGAGCGCGACCTCCAGGTGGACATTCTTTGTGGCGTCGGCGGGCAGTCGCAGGGCCACCAGTGCTTGAAAGAGGTTCCGGCCATGGAGGCCGATTAGGGTGGCAGGCAATGAGGAGCCCGGGCGTGCGGGCTGGAGGAGTACGGCGATGTCGTCCGCGAGCTTTTTGAGGACGGTGAACTTGTTGCTGGTGGTAACGATCATCTGGTCCAACTGAGAGTCGTAGTTGGCATCGACGGCAGCCAACCACCAGCTAGTCTCCAACACCGTCTGGAGATGATCCTCGGTGCCATGCCACAGGCCGGCATCGTGGACCATCTAGCTCAGCCGCTGGCCGCTCACGCGCATCACCACCATGGGTCTGGAGCGAGCTCTTTTGCGCTTAGTGTAGGTGCTTAGGCAAGTGCTTAGGTGCGTACGATGTGGTAGATGCATTGGAATGGAGGAGGGGCGCCTTTATATGAGGGCAATGAGGGAAACTGCGTTGCATTCACATCGTGCAGCCTCTTTTCCCGGACCTCCTCCCATTACTTCCCTCATCCATTAATTGAAGGAGGATGCATTGGCCGTTCAACATATCGGGAACCGGTACTCCCTCCCTCGTCTGCATTAAAGGCATATCGGGAACTGCGCCGCCCGCTGTCAAATCGAATACTCCCTCCGTCTAGGTGAGTATTATAAGTCATCTTACGAAAACCAAATACTAGTAAGACTAGCCACCGTGGGAGTAACTTCAGCAGTAACATCGAGTCCAACTCAGCAAATTTGCTTATGTGGCAGTGAGTTAATGAGGAGAGAGGTAGTTATAATAACTTAGCTAGTTACTGTAACATCACATGTCCCAATGCAATATGAGTCTATAACCTAATAAATGAAGCTTTGCATGTTACCACACTTATGTTACTACTACCTCTGTCAGGGTTTATTGGTCCCCATTGTATTTCGTGCCAAATTTTGACCATAGATTAAACTAAGAAAATGTTCACGCATGTCACCAAACATTATATTTTTCAAAACTATGTTCAAATACGAATCCAATGAGATAATTTTTCTTGACATGCATTAACATTTTGTTAGTTAAATCTTTAGTCAAAATTTGGCACAAACTATAAAAGGGACCTATAAACCAGGACGAAGGTAGTACCCACTATGAAGGTAGTAACATAGTTTAGGGATATGTGTATGTTACTAGTGTATGTTACTCACCATTGTGGCTAGTCTAACACATAGGTGTGGTGCATTAACTCTCATGTTGTTTCTTATTTTTTGACATAAATAGAGGAATCAACCAAGAATAGATGTGGGTCTTGTATGCTTTTAATGACTTGAGACTATCAAACATGACATGCAGTGGTCAGTTCGTTGCACAAGAACAAATACAACCCACGTCAGCACACACGCATCTTATAGCATCACATCCAATGGCTATATATAAAAGATGAATGAGACCAAATTATATCTCATCTAGATGAGTTCTAGCAAAACTGTATTAATAATACTTAGTACTCCTGCGCCATGTATCATATAAGTATCATGTAGTACTTTATTTATTGCCACGTATGACACATAGTTCACGAGCGCTCTCTATATGTAGCACCTTTTTTTTAATTTCAAGTTTTGCTCCATGGCGCAATCCATCGATACTACTACTGTACAAAAGTGGAGTATATACATTTTTAAAAGGCTAGAGGGTGGGGCAGTCTAGCTCGGTCGGTTTCACGAGAGGCGAGGGACTTTGTGATTTGACGGCTCATTAATGCTGTCAAATTGAATAGTACTGCGCCGCCAGCTGCGCGCCCGGCGCCTCCATTAAACCCCTCCATTAAACCCGCATGCAAACCGAGAATCCTACTCCGGCCACACATCCGTTCATGAGCGGGCCGGAATTAAACGCAACACCGGCCGAGCTCCTCCCGTCCGCCCACAATTTAAACGAGGCCAGACGCCGGCCAAGCTCCTACCGTACGGCCTCTATTTACACGAGGCCATACAGACAGCGGGCAAGAATCGCACCCCTCCGCCGCTCCCCCATCTCCTCCTTCACCATTTTCTCCACCATTCTGATGGCTTCCGATGAGCCGTTCTCTGGCATATTACCCGGCTGGGTGGCCCGTCGAGCCCTCCGGATACGGGCGAGGCCGCTCGGTGCTTCACCAACCTCGCTTGGCCTGACGGAGCCAATTGCCGCACTAAGCAGGCGCGTGGTTCAGCAACTCGCCACTCCAGTTCAGCTCGATGAGGAGTGGCGACTTGCTCCACGCCGGCACGGCGGTGAGCACGCCGGTACGGGCGCCGTCGTTGCTGTGTCGTACCGCGCCACCAGTGTCTGCGGTGGCCGCGCCTCCCGTGCCTGCGGCAGCGCCATGCAGGCAGAGACAAAAGCCGGGTGCGTGGAGAGCGACCAGTCGGTGGCCAGCTTCTCCCTGTCCGCCGCCATCATCGAGGAGAAGTAGAACACGGGAGGCCGCCGCCACTTGGGACCCATGAAGGCCACCGCCGAGGCGATGACCGCGGATTCAGGTGGTTTCTTTGCTTCTTCGTATCTTCCGAGGACCTTTGTCGACCCTGCAAGTGTCTGACAGACATGAGGAAGACAAAGGGATCCGCGGGCGGCCATTTAGAACTAAAATAAGTCTAGATATATCCATTTCTAGGACAAGCATTTCCGGACGGAGGGAGTATTAATTATAACTGGCACCTCTTAGTTCATGTAAATGTAATGAAATCCATCATGTTTATATGAAGATTCGGCTTTTTTATATGAAATCCTTCATGCTTATATGAAATCAGTCCGTGTTTGCACGAATTTCATCTGGTTGGTTAGAGTTGTAAAAATGTATGCCCTTGGCGTTTGATGTCGTCCTCCGCGGAAGGAAGCGGGAGGAAATTTGCCGGCTGCCGTTGGAGATGCTCTTTATGCTGGAAATAATAGAGTGACATCCAATCCATTTGAGTTAATTGCCTGTATGATTGTCCCTCTATAAAAAGTTAATTGCATGTACAGTGTACACGTGACTTGCAGGGTGGCTACAGCTTCGTACAGAAAGTTAAAAAGAAACAAGTCCATCCTTAATATTCTAAGTACTCTGTGGGTTCCACTGTCAGTACAGTAGCGAAAGAAGTATATATTAAATAAGTAGAGTAATATATAATATACAAATCTAAAGTTAAAAGACAGAATTCGAACTCATGTCATCGCGTTGCGAGCATCCGGCGCTAACCAGCCCAGCACATTTTTGTTGTAGACCATGCTGGAGATATATCTCCATGTCTACTCTTATATATACTCCATTCGTTCCTAAATATTTGTCTTTTTCAGATTTCAAATGGACTACCACATACGGATGTGTATGTAGACATATTTTAGAGTGTAGATTCACTCATTTTGCTACGTATGTCTTTTCAGGAAGGGGTCAGATTTGTCCTTGATTTATTTATGAGGTATCCAGATGGCACTGCACCGCCAAGAAAAGAGGGTAACATCAAAATTATGGACTACTTTTTTGAGTATGTTGGTAAGGTCCGGTCATAGTCACTTGTTGAAATCTCTAAAAAGACAAATACTCCCTCCGTCCGGAAATACTTGTCATCAAAATGGATAAAAGGAAATGTATCTAGACGTATTTTAGTTTTAGATACATCTATTTTTATCCATTTTGATGACAAGTATTTTCGGACGGAGGGAGTAGAAAACAGAGTTGGTGATGATGGTGTGCGTGCCATCCTGCAATATAGGCCGTCGGATTTATATCTAACGGATAGGAAAGAAACTATGGCAATTTTGCAAAAATATACCCACACGTCTCTCCACGTTCGCAAATAAGGCCTTCCCTCGTTCAGCCTTTTCTCTCACAAGATAAACTACTCATACAAATGCATCTTGATGTTCCGTGCAACGCACGGGCAGCTAGCTAATTTCTTTTAAAGTAGTTGCTGCGATAATTGGGTTGAAGTGATATGTTTTATGTCTGCCCCGAATGATTTCAGATTCACTAGTAGTAACAAAGAAAAGGTTGCCTTGTTAATTAACAGAAAACAGGGTGAAAACTATCACATGAGGCCGGTAAAAACAAGGCACACTGGGTTCAGCGTCATCGTCACTACAGTTGTGCGCGCGCGAGAAGTCTACATATCGAGGGGGCTACCGAGCGAGGCACCGAGACACAATGTTTGAGAGAGAAACCAATTGACAGATTATGATCAGATCGAGTTGTCACCCTTCTGCTGTCATTGTTGGGGGGGGGGAGAGAAAGACGTATCGAGAGTGTGCGCGGTAGGCACAGAAGCACAACTAGCAAGTGTGTGTGTGTGTGTGTTTGAAAGAGGAGTCGATAGATTATTATCAAGATCGATGTGCCACCCTACTCCTTCAGTGCCGGGTAGTGTGTGTGTGTGTGTGTATGTTTGAGAGAGAATCCAGTCGATAGATTAGTATCAAGATCGAGGTGTCACCCTACTCCTTCGGTGCCGGGTAGTGTGTGTGTGTATGTTTGAGAGAGAAGCCAGTCGATAGATTAGTATCAAGATCGAGGTGTCACCCTACTCCTTCGGTGTTGGGAAGTGTGGGTGTGTGTGGGGGGGGGAGGGGCAGTGACACTCACATATCTCTACTCTTATAAAAAACAGAGTTGGTGATGATTGTGTTCCTGCCATCCTGCACTATAGCCCATCCGATTTATATCCGACGGACATGAAGGAAAATATGGAAATTTTGCAAAATGATACCCACACCCCTCTCCGCATTTGCAAATAAGGCATTCCCTCGTTCATCCTTTTCTCCCACAAGATAAACTTCTCATACAAATGCATCTTGATGTTCCGTGCAACGCACATGGGCATCTTGCTAGTAGGGAGAAGGAGTTTGTGTGACACATATCTAGCTATATTAAGGGATAGGTAGATAGCATATGTGTGAGAGACATTATTATACTTTGAGACATTAGTGGCTGTGGGTGGGCGGAATTAAAGGGGTGGGCGTGTTAGACATAGAGAGCGTGTGTGTTTCTGTGTGAGAGACTTGTAGGACGGGGTAGAAAGACGAATTTAACCCTGACGGAGGGAGAGAAATACACGAAGTGCGCGTGTGTGATTCCGATGCCCACAGGGAAATGAGATATGTATGCGTGTGAGAGAGATTGCACAATTCATTCACGTATCACTATCTAGCGACCGTGGACGTGCATCGCTTGAACATAAGTCAATATCTACTTCGTATCGTGGCCAAAGGTACAATATCGATTCAACGCTATAAAGATTGGACACTCACATATCACATTTTTTTCTATTTAAATAAACCTTTTTCAGTTGTGCATGCCAAAGTTACAGTGATGTTTCTTCAAACAACCAATGTAGCTATCATGCACATGCACCATTGTTACTCTTGCATTCAAATTCATTAGTCTTGGATGATTTAAGTTTCTATTTTGAAGTAATATATGTAATATTCATATATGAATTCAACGGTTACGCAATTTATGAAATGGAGGCTATGTAATCATATGAGGTAACACTTTTAAGTAGCTAACTACAATATCCATTTCTTTTTGTGCGCCTCTACACTAACACGTCAATGCATTATGTTTAAAGTAAATAACCAATGGCACTAAATTATCTATTTACACGAGAAATACATAGGCTGAGCGTTTGATCCCTTTTTTGTGAACGCGCCACTACACCCGTACGATTGGCCGCGCCCGTGTGAACGTCCAAGTTATCGGCGCATCATCCCGAGTTATTGTCTTTTTTTCTGGGGTGGACTTCACACCAGTTATTAACTGCTGACGCGTGCCCCGTGTACACAGTCTAGCATGACCTTCCCGCTAGCACGGTCCAAAATTAGTTGAAACTGGATACGAACGATCCCGCGGGCGGCAAAATCTCCCGCCTCCTTCTAAAATTTCCGCCACCTTAGTCTTTAGCATGCGAAATCCCCCTTTTGTCCTTGGTGCACGGAGACCAACAGTTACAATACCGCCCTCATCTACATGATAGGTCGGGGCTGCTTTGGTAACTTCCGGTTCCCCCCACTACACGGCACCCCCATTTCCTCTCCCCCTCCCGCAAAAACGACTAACTCCACAGCACCAGAGCATCTTACATCACGCCGTCCGTACTTCATCGCCCTTTCTCCCCTCCCCTCTCGAAACCCTAGACTGCTCATCCACCAGCGTACCATAGCCCATTCACTGCCAGCGGCGTCCACCTCGCCGGATCTGCTTTTGCAGCCGCATCTACCCCTCCCACCTCTCCTAGAAACAAGTAGACTGCTCATCCACCACTGTACCACAGCCCATTCAGTGTCGGCCTTGTCCACGGCGCCGGATCTGCTTCGCCGGTACTCTCGTCAACCGCCGTGCATCTGCAGCGGCTCATTCGTACTACCCACCGGAGACGCTTCGTCCACACCCCCCGGAGCAGCCCCACTAACGCCCCCGTCGACGACCTCTGATCCTCTTCGCCGAAACCTTCCTCAACCCTAGCGGAGGCGCTTCACCGACACCTTCCTCAACCCTACCGGAGCCGCTTCGCCGACACCAGCGTCAACCCAACTGGAGTAGCTTCGCCTATACCATTCTCAACCCTACCGGGGCCGCTTTGCCAACTCACAAGTCCACGGACTCAGATCCGCTTCCTGGCACCCCCATCCAACCTACCGGAGCAGCTTCTGACGCCCCGTCTACGTCCGCGGATCTGCATCATCGACACCACCCTTAACCCAACCATCGGAGCAGCTTCTGATGCCCTGTCCACGGCCGCAGATCCGCATCGTCGATGCCATCCTTAACCCAACCATCGGAGCAGCTTCTGACGCCCCATCCATAGCCGCAGATCCGCGTTGTCGACATCATCCTTAACCCAACTACCGAAGAAGCTTCACCTACGCCCTCGTCCACGGCCATAGATCCGCTTCGCCCACACCATAGTCCACCCTACCGGAGCCGCTCCACAAACAGCCTACTCGACAGTTCTAGATCTCCTTACCGGACCCCGACAGCCAGCGCAGCATCATCACCCTCGATGTTTCTAACCTGATTCCCACCATCTGGAGAGCTGCCAATCACCCGCCAAAGCCTAGGTACTTGTCACCTTTAAACCCGTCCAACATCACCTACCCGATGTACTTCAAATATACTAACCGGTCGCTGTTACCTATTATGCAGCTGGCAAAAACTACAAGGACGATGTTTCTTATGGATCTAACAGCTTGGCCAACCAAGATCCTGGACTGAGGCACTGCTATGATCTTGTAAGCGCGTCTCTCTCTCTTGTATTGTTCTGTGCCTGCCAGCGTGCTTTGCTAGGATTTTCGACCAGTAATCCCTTTGTGCAGACAATGATTTCTACTACTGGCTGCTAAATTAGATATGTAGATGTCATACATGATACTACCTCGTACCTCCGTTCCTAAATATAAGTCTTTCTAGAGATTCCACTATAGGCTACATACGGAGCAAAATGAGTGAATCTACACTCGAAAATGCATCTATATACATCTGTATGTGGTCCATACTGGAATCTCTACAAAGACATATATTTAGGAACAGGGGCAGTACATTACACAAAATCGTAGGTGGCATGTAGGAATTCCAGTGCACTACATTAGGCTCCCTTAGAGTGCCTGCCAGTCCAGCATACAGAGTCATGGCTAGTTTATGGTACGCACACAATCGTTAATTGGTGGTTTAAATATGCGCAAGGGATATGCAATGTAGTATCATGTAGAGATGTCTGAAATTAGCCGTGTCAACTTGCAGATAGGGTTACACAATGAAAAAGTACAAGATGTATGTGGCAATTTCATGGAACATCGCAAAAAAAGGAGAGGCAGCGGTGAGCCTATACAGTGTGCTATGGTACGTCACTCCTCCATTGCAATCATCGTGACATGTTATTTGTATGCCAGTTCTATTAGCCAAGTTTCTTAGGGACAGTTATTACGAGTTATCCTAAGAAAATAAGCACCTGTGAATATAAGCTCCATGTAATACGCCAACCAGTTCTTTTCATTGCGTTTTCAGCTTATCTTTGGTATGATCAGTGGAAAGTCTAGATTGCATTATATATATTTTTCATTTTGCTGCACATATGGAAATTAATTTGACTTGCAAACATCACAAATTGAACCCAGTGCAGTAATTAATATGATAGGAAAACAGACCATCACTATTTGCTCAAAATGCAAATACAAAGATACCATCTACTTGGCACAATCTACTTTGGTCAATGTTTTCCATAGAGATCCCATTGCCTAATTTAAACGAAGAACGCATGACCCACATTTAAATGAAGAACAATTATTTGTTGAAATTCGATGGTCCAAGTGGCTGGTTATTATCATATAGCAGCACCACCTGAAAGCATCATATAGCAGCAGCAGCAGCTCATAGCAACTCATCATACAGCAGCAGCAGTCTGCAATTCATCATATACCAGCAGCAGCTCATAGCAATTCATCATATAGCAGCAGCAGGAGCAGCTCATAGCAATTCATCATATAGCAGCAGCAGGAGCAGCTTGTAGCAACTCATCATATAGCAGCAGCAGCAGCTCATAGCAATTCATCATATAGCAGCAGCAGCAGCTCATAGCAACTCATCATACAGCAGCAGCAGCTCATAGCAATTCATCATATAGCAGCAGCAGGAGCAGCTCATAGCAATGCATCATATAGCAGCAGCAGAAGCAGCTCATAGCAATTCATCGTATAGTGGATCAGAATGAAAATTTGGCAAAAAATCAGAGGAGATCCTCACCTTGTTGGATGAGCTCATCCTTCAACAGCACCTCAAGGCCATGGCCTGGGAGGAGGGGAGGGGGAACAAGGTGCCTTCTGCCGCAGTGTGGCATCAGCCGTAGTTGTGCAGCGCCCGCTGGAGTAGTGCGTTGGACGAACAACAGTGGAGCAGCTGTTGGAGACAATGAGAATGAGGGGCGGCGCTAGAGGGAGGAGCAGCCAAGGAGATTTGCCCCTACCCGCCGGCCATGTAGCCTAGCTGGACATAGCATCGTCGAGGACCAGGCCAGATGGGACCAGTGGCGACGGCTCGCTGGAGGAACCCTAGTGCTGCAGGCAGGGGATCGAGGTAGAGGGAAAGGGGAGAGGAGATGCAAGCGGGCAGGGCAATGAATGCTTGCGTGTTTGTTTTTACTTGAGGGTCAGGTGTGACACAGGCGTCAGCAGTTGCATTTTGAGTGTAATATAGGCAGACAACAGAGTCATTTCACTATTCCCCTTCCCTTCAATTTTTAGTGAGGTTCTACCCGAAACACCCCCCTCCAAAGCGAAATTAGTTAAGCCCAAGCCCATAACTCAAAAATGACTTCTTTACATCTTTTATGGCTTATTTTGACAATATACCCTGAAAAGGCGGAATCGAACTGGCCCTTAACCTGCAATTCAATTGTGCGTGCAATGATGAATCACTCCTGCCTGCTATCTGTACATTTAGGCATCATCATACATGGCATAACCTAATACATGTGCATTCCATTGTAGAATCTGGAATATGCAATGTTTATGTTAGTTCATACGTTGCACATGATGTTTAAATGCCCCTTAAATCTGGTCAGTCAAGTGATGGTCTTTAAGCCTCCTTCTTTGCTTCTTTTCTTGATATGTAAGATTTGCTCACACATCTGTTCAATTGCTTGTTTGCATCAGCCAGCCATACTAGGACTGTTTGCTTTGATTACTTGTTGTTCTTGACCTAACACTCTAACAGAGCTTGTCAACGATTTAAACACTAAGGGCTGCTGTAGTGGGGCCTTGTCTAACTCATAGGTGAATAAAGGTTTGGCTGTACACTACAGTAGGCTCTCCAAGAGTACCTGGAGATCCAGTTCGAAGGTATGCCTAGTTTTTACATAGTGCAGACATAGTAAATGCTCATTTCATTGTGTGCAAGTGCAAGAGATGCGGCATGTTTCATTATGTGGTGTTGTTTTGTTATAATCTCATCCTTTTGTGTTCACAGACTGGAAAGTATGCATATTTATCTTCCAAGGAGACGAGTAACTAGTTTGTGTCACCTTGCAGAGGGGGTGCAATGAAGATAAGATTGAGGATTTCCAAGTACAAGATGTTAGGAAGGAGCCTTGCAAGAGAAGTAGGAGCTGCGCTGAGCCTCTTCAACCTGCTAAGGTAAGTCACTGTATGCAACTCAACAGTTCAATTCCTTGTTTGTTTCAGGCATAGTTAATTTTCTCTTTTCAATTGCTTTATTTGTCCTCACTTAATGAGATGCCCAAATAATTATGCCTGATGTTCGGTACTTGTATCACTATTAGTTGACATAATTAAAGGCCTTACCATTTAATTACTCTGCCGAAGTGTGCCTGAAGCTTTGAAGTCTATTAACCAACTATTATTGCATGAGGCTCACAATCTAGTTTATACTATGCTAATGATTGCATAGTTTTGCCTGCTGTAGTATGTTTGTATGAAACCCTCTGCTGTTCATTATGCTCCCTAAGACTTTAATTGAGGTACAGAATGGCCAACTGCTTGCTTACTTATACGCAACGTGCTGTCTAAATTTGTAACTTGTCTGTGTTTTCGATTGGGCCCCAACATCATGCTCCTCTGGTGAGCTAAGAGGGATTTCTGTATGCAGGCTGCACAGACTATCTTTTTTATAATTTTTAAAATATCACCTGCTTATGCTTCATGACGTGTAACATTTTTTTGTGAAAGTGACGTGTAACATTATTGTTAGTCCTGTTTTGCCATGTAGTACAAAATAGTGTCTTGTTCGCTTCACTGTTGTAACTATATTTTTGCCCTAGTCATGTGTACTTACAGAAACATTTCAGGATGAAGTGACATCAACACAAAAATCTGCGAGCAGTGCGGCATGGCCGTTACCGAATGATTATGGATTGGAATTGGAATGTGCTGATGTTCTCGAGCATCAACTAGAGGTGGCAAGACAACGTGTACATGATTGTCAACGTATAATCAACAAGTTGAGACTGGACATGCAGGTATTAGATGCAGGAGTCAAAAAAATGAAACAAGACACCGAGGTAACCATGAAGGAATTGGAGATTTTGCAGACTGAAATTTGTGCTATCTGAATCCGGCCAATCCTATTTTCTGAAGAGATTATAGTTCAAATGGAGTTAAGTTGATGCGCGTCCATGATGTATGAGCCGTATTTGCCCAGTGTATGTAATTTGCTGTTTGTGTATGCTTTATTATCACCTGTGCCGTACCATAATGCCCAGTGGGTATAATCGGCTGTAATTTCTTTATTGTATAGTGTAGGATTATTCTACCTTTCTATGCCTTGATCTCTTTGTTGTATAGTGTATGCTTTTTAGAGGTGATAGTATTGAGTAGGATAATTCTTTGAATATGCTATATCGTTCAAACGGGGGCCAACTCGCCCGACCATGGGCCTTCTACGTCTCGTAGGATCCATGGGCCTTCTACGTCTCGTAGGATCCATGGGCCTTCTACGTCTCGCAGGATCCATGGGCCTTCTACGTCTCGCAGTGTCCATGGGCCTTCTACGTCTCGCAGGATCCATGGGCCTTCTACGTCACGTAGGATCCATGGGCCGCCGACTCATTTATGGGTCTTGTACTGGCCTTTAATGGGCCGTAGACGGGCCTATAATGGAAATCGTACGTTTTATTGGCTGACCATAACGGGCCGTTAATAGGCCGTATTTGGTGATGCTATGAAAATGGCCCAACAGACTAACGGACCACAAACGGGCCGACTGTAACGACGGGCTGAATTTGGCCCACAAGCAGAAAATGACAGTAACGGGCCGTAAGTAACCGAATGCTGCAAATGAGCCCAAGAATAAATGGGCTCTGAGAAGGCCGAAAGATAACATGGGCTGGAAACGGCCCAACTGAATAACGGGCCCTTAATGGGTATAAAGCGATACACTGTTCATTACGGGCCAGTTTCACCACGGGCCGTTAATGGGTCTAAAGTAATACACTGTTCATTGCGGGCCAGTTTCACCACGGGCCGTTAATAGGCCAAGAGTTACATAGGGCCTCATATGGGCCGAAAGACGTCATGGGCCATACATGGGCCAGAAGTGAAAACGGGCTGGAATCATATTGGATGGCCCAGATGACGCTACTGGGCCTAATTCGGATAGGGCGTAACGGGCCTTGGGTTAGCGGGCTGTAAATGGGCTATATGCGAATAAGCCATTAACAGGCTTTACATGGGCCGGCCTGTCACCTTTTGACCAAGTCAAACGGGCCGGCCTTTTCACAGGAATGGGCCTCTATTGGGCCGTGCCACGTGTTGACGTATCATAGGCGCCTTCTGTCCAATGAGTGGATGACATCTGTTCCAACAATGAGCCGACACGTGTTTCCTCGAGCCAATGATGATTTTACATGTGGAAAATCCCCATTGGCCAGGGCTGTTAACGGGTTATCGGATCCAAAACCCGACCCAATAGCTTAATGGCGTTCCTTTATGGTGGATGCCACGTGTCGGTCACCCTTGACGAAAGCACTTCTGTGACGCGCGATTTATCGTCATGGAAGTCGACACTTCCATGATGATAATTTTGGTAATGTCATCGAACACTTCTACGACAGCACAGGTATGACTATCTCGATTCTGTCATAAATTTGTCATGGATGTACATGCATGACAAAAAACGCGACCTACTATGACAAACACGTATCATCACGGAACTGTATTTTTTTGTAGTGCTTTGAGGGGACGGGGGAGACCTCTCCCCCGTGCAGGGTCAACATCCTCCACACCTTGCCAGACGACGACGACGCCGACGCCACGTGGGAGGAGGAGGATCTGCCCGTGACCTCGAGGAAGGACAAGTCGGCGCTGATCTCCCAAGAAGCTGCTTCTGTTCGGGCGCCGCCTGGAGCCGCCTCCAGCCCCTCTGCCGCGCCTTCCCCTGCTCCAGGGGCCCTTGTAGCTGCGCCCTGAGCCTCGAGGCTCTCGGGTTTCAAGCTCGGCAAGAGGGCGGTGAACTATGCCGCGATAGACCAGTAAGTACTCGAACTCCATCTTGTTCTTGATTATGCTACCCGAGCTTGATGTTCTCCCCCGGTTGGTTAGGCCGCCGCCTGCAGTGAAGAAGAAGAAGGGGGACACGGTGACTCCGTCTGGGGCAGAGTCATCTACCGCGGCCTCTCCTTCATCCGTGGGGAGGGGAGGCGACGACGTTCACACCTCCCTTGCCCGGTCATCCTCGCGAGGCCCAGAAGAGCGCCTTGGCGAGGTGCCGGCACCCATGGCCCCGCTGGCTCCAAAGGTGCCGGTGCCTGACGCTGCTGCCGAGGTACCCAAGGCTCAGGAGCCCCGAGTCTCCCGAGCTGTGGCTACGCTGCCTCCTCCTCTTCCTGCGCCGCTGGTTCCAGGTTCTTGTGTCTCTTTCGATGTCTTGGAGCATGCCCTCTCCGAGGTGGTCCAGCTGCAAGAAGACCTCCAGGGCACCGACCCCCATCTGGTAGCCGGGCGCCTGGAGCTGGTCTCCGGCTGGCATCATTATGACGTCTCTGTCTGAGCAGCATTGAGGTGGGCCATGACAGCTTATGAGGAGGAGAAGCAGGCCGCCACCCAGGCCGCAACTGCTTGCGAGGCGGCGCTAAAGGATGTCGCGGTCGCCCAGGACCGCTGCAAGGTGCTGGAGGACGAGCTGAAGGATCTGCGTGATAAGAACGCCGAAGAAGCTCGTCGCCGCCAGGTGGAGGAGGAAAATATGAAGGCTCGGGAGGACGTCGTCATGGATCACGACACCGAGCTGACGCGGTTGGCGGTGGTGCAGAACACTGAACGCGGCCCGCTGGAGACGCTGGAGTAGAAGTTGAGGGCAGAGAGGGCCGAGCTGGACGCCAAGGCGAAGGTCCTCGTCGAGGACCGCGTGGCCTTTGCACTCCTCGAGGAGAGGTCTCGCGCGGCGCTGAAGACGCTCTATGAGAAGGGCTTGGAGAAGCCGCTGGCTGGCGCCGAGGATGGCCCCGCCCAGCTGCTTCCCTTCTTGGTCGAGGCGCTTGAGGAAGTTGTGCACGACGTCGGCCCCATGGTAGAGGTACAACCTCGCGTCCTTTCTTCCACGGCGCTAACGCGTGTCTTCATCCACCTCCACCTTCGCGACCCTGACGCCAATCTCGACGAGCTGCTGGAGCCCGTGGACAACAAGCGCTTCGCCGCTGCTGCTGAAGCTGTGAAGAGCCAGGTGGAAGCCTTGCTGGGGAAGTTCCGCGCCTTCGCTCCTACGCCCACGGCAGGCGGTGCTGTTGATACGTGGTTTTTCACAATTATCATCAAAGAAGTGTCATAACCATGACAGGAAAAAAATTCGTTCGAGCCAAAATGTCACGGATGTCTTTTTTTTGTAGTGCATGGAGTGCCCAAGACTATTGTGTTGGACTGCAACGTCAAGTTCCTAAGATACTTTTGGAAGATCCTATGCGCCAAGCTAAGAATCAAGTTACTCTTCTCATCACCATACCATTCGCAAATCGATGGCCAAATATAGGTCACCAACCAGACGCTATTGCTACTTCTTGAGATTGCGTTGGTTTTTCCCTTGAAGAGGAAAGGGTGATGCAGCGATGTAGAGATAAGTATTTCCCTCAGTTGAGAACCAAGGTATCTATCCAGTAGGAGATACAAGCAAGTCTCCAATCTATGCACCTACACAAACAATCAAACACTTGCACCCAACGCGATAAAGGGGTTGTCACTCCCTTCACATTCACTTGCAAAGGTGAGATCTGATAAAGATAGATATAAAAGATTACTACAAAGCATAAGTAAATAAATTGCAGCGAGGTATTTTTGGGTTTTTTAGTTTATAGATCTGAAAATAGACCTGGGGGCCATAGGTTTCACTACAGGCTTCTCTCTTAAAGGAAAATAATACGGTGGGTGAACAAATTACTGTCAAGCAATTGATAGAAAAGCGCAATGTTATGACGATATCCAAGGCAATGTTTATAAATATAGGCATCACGTTTGTGTCAAGTTGACCGAAACAATTCTGCGCCTAGTACTATTACTCCACACATCGACCGCTATCCAGCATGCATTTAGAGTATTACGTTCATAAGAACGGAGTAACGCCTTAAGCAAGATGAAACGATGTAGAGGGATAAACTCAAGCAATATGATGAAAACCCCATCTTTACCACTGCTTTCTCACTTGGTGAGGACACCACAAGATTGAAACCAACTAAACACTTGTCCCATGGCAAGAACCAATCTAGTTGGCCAAACCAAACGATAATTCCACGAGAAATACAAAGATATCAAATCATGCATATAAGACTTCAAAGAAGATTCAAATAATATTCATAGATAAACTGATCATAAATCCACAATTCATCAGATCTCGACAAACACCCCACAAAAGAATATTAAATTGCATAGATCTCCAAGAACATCGAGGATAACATGGTATTGAGGATCAAAGAGAGAGGAGAAGCCATCTAGATACTAGCTATGGACCCGTAGGTCTATGGTAAACTACTCACACTTCATCGAAGGGCAATAGGGTTGATGTAGAAGCCCTCCATGATCGAATCCCCCTCCGGCAGGGTGCCGGAAAAGTTACCTAGATGGGATCTCATGGGTACAGAAGGTTACGGCAGCGGAAAAGTATTTTGGTGGATGATTCTATTGGTTTGGGAATATTTCTGAATTTATAGGCCAAGAAATAGGGTTGGGGGAGCTCCGAGGGGCCCACAAGCCCTTAGGGTGCGCCCCCTAGGGCGCGCACTGGAGGTGTGCGGCCGCCTCGGGACTCCTCTGACTTCATCTCCAAGTCCTACGTGTGTCATCTGATCCAAAAAAATCATCACGAAAGTTTTATTCCGTTTGGACTTCGTTTGATATTCCTTTTCTGTAAAACTCAAAAACAAGGAAGAAACTGAAACTGGCATTGGGCTCTGGGTAAATAAGTTAGTCCCAAAAATAATAGAAGATAGAATATTAATGCACATAAAATATCCAAAATAGATAATATAATAGCATGGAACAATTAAAGATTATAGATACATTAGAGACATATCAGCTATCTACACTTCTTAGAGTCTTGATCATGAAGAACATCGAGGAGTGCGAGGAATGCTTGCCAATCGCCGAGTATGCCTACAATCGAGCAAGACACTCTACTACCGGCAAGTCCCCCTTCAAGATCGTCTACAGATTCAACCCATTTTCCCCATTGGACATTCTACCACTACCTCTACAAGAGCGCATCAACATGGACGCGAGTGGGCGAGCGAGCTATCTCAAGACGGTGCATGATGATACAGGGCAAACAATCCAGCGCCAAGTACAATGACTTGGGAGCAAGATCAACATCAACAAGAAATCCATGATATTCAACATTGGAGATCTTGTGTGGTTACACCTTTGCAAGGAACGATTCCCCAATGAGCGCATGTCCAAGGTACTACCACACGCTGATGGACCCTTCAAGGTGCTAGCATGCTACAACAACAATGCCTACAAGATCAACATTCCACGTGACAAGTATGACATGCGCGGCATCTTCAACATGAAGGATCTATCTCCCTTCCATGGTGATGATCTTTTCGATCTCAGGTCAAATCTTTCCCAAGGAGGGGCGTGGATTTGATGCCGAGCATGCTAGGGACATATCCATGGACCAACCTTCGTCTGCCCAAGTGCCAAGTGGACCGATTCCATGAGCACGTGCAAGAGCTCTCGAGACCGAGCTGACATCTCTCCTTAGTGACATTCCGTATGACCAACATGAGACATGGCTACTACCTCAATCTAGAATGCTCTGTGTGCTTATGTACCAAGAAGACTCTCTCAGAGATGCTCGTTATGATGGACAAGTCTGCAAATGCAAGAACGACGAGACTCAAGAAGGAAGGCCGTCAAGATGCTACACGACCCTGACTTCCCGCCGCTAAAGCCAGCTGCTATAGCAGCAACCCAAAAGCTACAGGACCTTGAAACCTGGCCCCTGAAGCCAGCCGCAATAGCAGCAACCCAGAAGCTACAGGGGACGAACATCTGGCCCAGCCCTGACATCCCGCCCCAGCCGCTCAGAAATCTGGCCTCTCCTATCTAGAGAGCAGCTGGAATCGGTCAAAGGCAGCCCGGACGTCCAGCCCCCTTCCGCGGACATAAAACCCGATGTTAGCCGCCAGACATCTGACCAATAGCCCGGACATCCGTCGCCTGCCAGAGCTACACCGGGCCAAAGGCCCACGTACCCCCTCATCTCGCCCCAACTTATACTAGCATTATATATAAACTACCCACTTCTCCATCTAGGGTGAGCAAAATATTAGCTCATTGAGATAGAGCTTTGCTCATCCACTTAACCCTAATGCCATGGAGATCAAGGCCTCCATGTGAGAAGATCCCCCATTGGATTTAAGACCCCTAATAACCCACAAGCATTGGTGATCACAATATTTTTCAAGGGTAGAGTATACAACCCAAATTTATTGATTTGACAAAGGGAGCCAAACAATATTTGCAAGTATTAGCAGTTGAGTTGTCAATTCAACCACAACCGGAGAACTAAATATTTGCAGTAAAGTGATCAGTAGCTGTCGGATATCGGGTTCCGGCAAAACCCTTAATGTTCGAACACTGGGGTGCGCACGAAGATCTCCTCCTACCGAATCAAGCATCAACCTCGTCGCGATCCCTAAGCTAGCTCGATGAACAACACAAGAGACACAAGATTTATACAGGTTCGGGACACCGTTGTGGTGTAATACCCTACTCCTGTGTGTGGTGATGGATTGCCTCTTGGGCTGATGATGAACAGCATAGGGGAAGAACAGCCTCGCGAGGGGAGGTGTCCTTGGGCTGGTGTGGTGTGTAGATGAACTAAACTGCTTCCTTCTACTATGGTGGATAGCTCTATTTATAGAGGCCCTGGTCCTCTTCCCAAATATTGAGCAGGAAGGGATCCAACAATGGCCATTTTGAAAGGGGACAACAAGTACAAGCTATCCTGACTAAAGGTGGTCTTCACCTGCCAAAGGCGCTGGTGATGATGCCATCTTGGGCTCCACGGTGACCTCCGTCCTGCCGTCCTACTGGTCTTGGTCTTGTTGCACCGATATGGAAACCTTTGCCTGATGCCTCGGTACTCCGCGCCTGCGCTTGCCCCCTTTGCACCAAAGAGAAAACGAGGACACTACATGGGCTGGCGCCCGCCTAGCACCGGCCTGATCTTGATCGTCATGGCTTGCATCATGGGAACCTTGCGACGTACCCCTTTGCTTGATTTCTCTGCCTCCTTGCGATCTTGCGTGGTGAGGCCACTCCTGAGGAGGCCTTGCATCGTCCGCCCCCCGAGGCTTGGCCCCTCGCGAGGGTCTTGAGTGTTGGTTGATGAAGACGGGCCGTACTGGGCCACTAGTTGAGCCACGCTGCAGGCCGCAGGCAGGCAAGTCAGGGGATCCCCGTTCCCAGAACACCGACAGTAGCCCCCGGGACCAAGGTGTGCTCGGACTTGGCTTAGCAGCGAAGCCAAAGGGCAAGTGCGGAGCGCCGCGGGCCCCAACAGCCTGCAGCCTAGGTTGCCGCATGGCGACTGATTGGACGTGGGCGTCTCCACTTCCCCACGCTGCCTCGGCAACTGCCATACTAACAAAAGGTTGGCGCGGGCAAGGCTTGCCTTCATTACTCTCCTTCGCCTTGCTCCAGATCCCCTTCCTTGTTTCTTTGCTTCCGAAATCTCCAGATCCGCCCCACTCCTTCCCTTTCAGCGAGCGATGGCGCCCCGCAAGGTCAATGTTGAGGCGCTGCCGACTTGGTATGCGCCGGCCCTGGACGCCCCCAATGTGTCAGAGAAGAATCTCGCCGCCACGCGCCTGATGACGGCGGTGGAGGGCAGCGAGAAGGGGGAGACTGAACTCTGGGTTGGCTCCGCCGAGCCAGAGGCTAAGGGTAGCACCTTCTACCCCTTCTTCATGAACGCCATCGTCGCAGGCCTAGTTCCTCCCTTCTCCAACTTCTTCTACGCCGTGCTTCACCATTACAGGTTGCAGGCCCTTCATCTCCATCCCAACTCCGTTTTCCTCTTGTCGATTTTTGCTTACTACTGCGAGGCGCATGTTGGGGTGATGCCATCCATGGCTCTGCTGTGCCACTTCTTCTCTCTCCGAATCAACGGCGACCACACCTTGGTGTGCGCCAACTTCATCACATACGGCAAGGCCAACGTGATTTCGAAGGCTGGGAAGAGGGCCGAGATCTTCCGGAGCAAGTGGGTCATGGTGAACACCAAGTGTGTCCACCCCCGGTGGGTGCTGCCAACAGAGGCGCCCCACCCTGACAAAGGGTGGTCTCGCATGAAACTTGCTGACGATCGGGCGAAGTTGGTGCCGGAGAAGAAGAACGCCGACTTGAAGCCGGGCAACATGAAGGCGGCGAAGCTGACGGGGGTCACACTCCTGAGGGAGTTCCTGACACAGTGGGTGGCTCCGCTTCAGGCGCACTAGCACCCCTTATGGACGCTTGGGGATGCAGACGACAAGCTCCGCCTGAATCCGGTGGCTCTGGCTGACGATGAACTATCCTCAGCTCTTCGCCTCTTAGTTAGAGACGACCAGGAATGTTCGGAGGGGGCCCGTGCCCCCTTGTTCCTCCGTGAGGACTGGGCACAGGTGGTGGCTTCTATGCCCATCTTTGATGGCCGCGGCCTGGTGCCAGCGGCGCCTCCTGTGGCCCAGGGCAACGGCGCCCGTGGACGTGTCCTCGGGCGACTCCCGTGGAGGAGGCGAGGAAGAGGAAGAAGAGGAGCGCGACTCGGAGGCAACCTTTAAGGGAACGGGGTAGACCTCTCCCCCGTGCAGAGCCAACATCCTCTGCACCTTGCCAGAAGACGACAAGGCCGACGCCACACGGGAGGAGGAGGATCCGCCCGCGACCCCGAGGAAGGACAGGTCGGCGTTGATCTCCCAAGAAGCTGCTTCTGTTCGGGCGCCGCTTGGAGCCGCCTCCAGCCCCTCTGCCGCGCCTTCCCCTGCTCCTGGGGCCCTTGTAGCTGCGCCCTGAGCCTCGAGGCTCTTGGGTTTCAAGCTCGGCAAGAGGGTGGTGAACTATGCCGCGATAGACTAGTAAGTACTCGAACTCCATCTTGTTCTTGATTATGCTGTCCGAGCTTAACGTTCTCCACCGGTTGGTTAGGCCGCCGCCGGCAGTGAAGAAGAGGAAGGGGGACACGGTGACTCCATCTAGGGCAGACTTATCTACCACGACCGCTCCTTCATCTGTGGGGAGGGGAGGCGACGATGTTCACACCTCCCCTTCCCGGTCATCCTCGCGAGGCCCAGAGGAGCGCCTTGGCGAGGTGCCAGCCCCCATGGCCTCTGACGCTGCTGCCGAGGTACCCAAGGCTCAGGAGCCCCGAGTCTCCCAAGCCGTGGCTACGCTGCCGCCTCCTCTTCCTGCGCCGCTGGTTCCGGGTTCTTATGTCTCTTTCGATGTCTTGGAGCGTGCCCTCTCCGGGGTGGTCCAGCTGCAAGAAGACCTCCAGGGAACCGACTCCCATCTAGTAGCCAGGTGCCTGGAGCTGGTCTCCGGCTGGCATTATTCTGACATCTCTGTCCAAGCGGCGCTGAGGCGGCCCGCGACAGCTTCTGAGGAGGAGAAGCAGGGTGCCACCCGGGCCGCAGCTGCTCGCCCAGGACCGCTGCAAGGTGCTGGAGGCCGAGCTGCAAGGTGCTGGAGGCCGAGCTGAAGGATCTGCGCGATAAGAATGCTAAAGAAGCTCGTGGCCGCCAAGCGGAGGAGGAAAAGATGAAGACTCAGGAGGACGCCGTCATGGATCGCGACACCGAGCTGACGCGGTTGGTGGAGGTGCAGAACACTGAACGCGGCTGGCTGGAGACGCTATAGTAGAAGTTGAGGGCGGAGAGGGCCGAGCTAGACGCCAAGGTGAAGGTCCTCGCCGAGGACCGCATGGCCTTTTCACTCCTCGAGGAGAGGTCTCGCGCGGAGCTGAAGACGCTATATGAGAAGGGCTTGGAGAAGCCGCTGGCTGGCACCGAGGATGGCCCCGCCCAGCTGCTTCCCTTCTTGGTCGAGGCGCTTGAGGAAGTTGTGCACGGCGTCGGCCCCATGGTAGAGTTAGAAGCTTGCTTCTTTTCTTCCGTGGAGCTGACGCGTGTCTTCATCCACCTCCACCTTCGTGACCCTAACGTCAATCTCGACGAGCTGCTAGAGCCCGTGGATAACGAGCGCTTCGCCGCCGCTGCTGAAGCTATGAAGAGCCAGGTGGAAGCCTTGCTGTGGAACTTCCGCGCCTTCGCTCCTGCGCCCATTGCAGGCAGTGCTGCTGATCCTGCGGCCCGGAGTGGTGCCACCACGGGGGTGGAGTCTCTGGCGGGCGACGGCGATGTCCAAGGGAGACGACTTATTTCCTGCTTAATTCCTGCAACATGCACCATGCCTCGTGGAGGCGTTTAAACTTGCGTTTGGTATTGTGAAGACAATTATGGTTTGTAATATTTGCTCTGGGATTTGCTTCGAGATTTTGTGGTTTCCTTCCTATTTGCTTTATGTTTTACATCGGCAGAGCCTGGCCCTGCGCATACCTCAACCGCTGTTTGCCCCAACCGGATCACTAGGACGGGTCCAAGGACTGAGGGCAACGTGGCAAGTTAGGCTCCTGAGTCGCGATGCTCAAGAGTCCCCCTTGACGCGCAAACAACAAATAGGGAGGGAACATAGGAGTAGATCTGGCGTTCTACGTCGGCAGAGCCCGGCCGCGTGCATACCTCAACCGCCGTTAGCCCTGACCGGATCACCAGGATGGAACTAAGGAGTGAGGGGCTACATGACCAGTTAGGCTCCTGAGTCGCGATGCTCGGGAGTCCCCCTTGACGTTCAAACGATCTTCATTCCTTGGCTCAGCTCGGGGAGGGGCGCGCGACGACCAGGTCCGGACGGCCTGGCTGGGTGGCATATGCTCGGGCATGACCCGGGTGCAGCACCCCGTGCCTAGCCCCCTCGCGCGACGCTCCCGAGGGGAGGTGTTGCGATGAGGCCGGACAGTGAGCTCTAGGCTCCCTGAGGTTGATATGGCCGCGGGGCCGCCCTCAGTTGTTTATCACCAACACGGAGCATAGCGCTTCCGTATGTGTACGGGCATAGCTGCTCCTCGGCAGTGTCGTCAGCCAGCGCGGAGCATGGTGCTTCCACTGGTGCGTGGGAGGGGGGGCTCCTCCGGGAGGAGCCCCCGGGGCGTGTACATCCCCGCCCTGACACGTGGCTTGCACAATAGGGCTAGACGAGGTGTATCTAGGCACTCGTGAGCCAGCACAAGACTCACGAGGCCCTACCTCAAGGCGGGTTGCACCTGGTCTTGAGTCTTGGACAGCTGTGTGTTCCTGCGAGACGGTTAGGCATAGGCGCTCTACGTCGTCAGGTCCTAGCCCTCGAGCGAGTTCAGCCGCCGCTGGTATGCCAGGTCCCGATGCCATGGTCAAGGCCAGGGGGTGAGGGCTGGAGGGCCAGTAAGAGCTCCTAAGTCGCGATGCTTAGGAGCCCCCCTTTTAACGTGCAAGCGAATTGCATGAGAGCGGGGCAGGCCCGTGGTTGGTAACAAGCAATAATCATAGGCAGGTTAGACATGAAGGGAAAATTAGCTTAGGTAAACGCGGAATGGATACATGCCACCAAGCCAGGCCCGAGTGGCTTGCGGATGATGCAGCCTGGGGGGCGCCCCCAGCAAGGTAAACTGAAGACATAAGAAAAAGGGATACATGCCGCTGGGGCGGACCCACGCGAGCTGGGAATGATGCAGCCCTGAGGGTGCTCCCAGCTAAAATGAACTTGCAAGATGTCACATGGTTCCGTTGTATATGGGGTGGGGGTGGAGCAGCTGAAGATGCACGGTGAAGAGGCCGATCCTCACGAGCCGCTGGAGCCCTGAGCCTCAGGAGGCTTTGGGGGTCCAGGTGGCTCCTCGAGGCCCATCTCCATCTCTGCCAGGACAGTGTGGTGCCTGGCCTCCTGAGCTGCCAAAATGCTCCGCAGGTGACGCTAGAAGGTGGCAGCCGCATTCGGCAGGCCAAAAGGCATGCGAACGTAGCTGTGCGGCAGACCCTCGCAGTGTCCCACGCTCGAAGGCCAGAAGCGCTCCAGAGATGTGGCTCGGTTGAGCCCTGGGACGTTGGTGCAGATGTGCAGCCCAGAATCCTCACCTGGATGGGGAGCCACGCCAAGCAAGCGGTGATCGCCGTGCATGGCTCGTGCTTCCTGAAGCTCTTGAGTGGTGTTTGTGATGAACTACTGAACGTTGGGCTTTCCACGCCCTGTGACTTCCTAAGAGAAACGTGCCGCGAAGCACGCCTCCAAGTGGTGCCCAAGCACCTCCCTCATGATATTGGTAAAGTCTGAGGCCCTTCAGAAGAGAGCCCCTGAGCCCTGCCCGAGGAGGGTGTCGTGTGCGCCTTCCTATGCGATGGAAGGAGGCGCCCCTTGCACGGGTGCTGCTCCTGACGCGGCACCTCCTGAGATGCCAACCTCCCAAGGCCTTGAGCTGAGCGGTGTCTTCTTCTTTTTGGGGACTGCCTCAAGAGGGTTCTCGCCCTTGCTGTCTGGGTCCTCGATTGATGCAGCTTGGAAGGCGCGCTTGAGGGAGCACACCGCATCTCTCTCTTCACAGGGGACCGTGATGATCCCGCCGCTTCTTGGCATCTTGAGGACATTGTAGTCGTGGTGGTTCATCGCTATGAACTTGGCCAGGGCTGGATACCCGAGGATGGCATTGTACAGCAGGTGGATGTGGGCGACGTCGAAGTCGATGAGCTCGGCGCAGCAGTTGTCGTGCTTGCCGAGTGTGACAGGGAGGCGGACCTGCCCTATCGGGGCGGTGGAACCGTCGGTTATTCCTGAGAAAGGCTTGGTAGGCTGGAGCTGATCATATGGAACTTGAAGGTTGTCGAACATCTCGATGGACAAGACGTTAAGCCCTACGCCGCCATCGATGAGGGTCCTGCTGACTTGCACGTTGTTGATGACTAGGGAAAAGAGCATCGTGAGGACTCCAGCAGTAGCCGCGCACTTGAGTTGATCTGCTGAGCTGAAGGTGATGGTGCACTTGGACCACCTGAGTGGGCGTGTGGCCTCGAGATTGGGGAGGACTGTGTTCACCTCGTGAGCAAACTGCTTGAAGATGCACTGAGAGGCTGGGGCCTGAGCTCCGCCTGATATGCAAGCGATAGCACGTGGTTCCTGGAAGCCCCCAGCCCCCTCGTCATGGTGATGGTCGTCATTCCTTCTTGGCGGCGGCGGCAGAGGAGGAAAGCCTGGGTTGCCCTGCCGGCGGTCCTTGCGAGGCTGATCCCTCCAGGCGTCCTCGTGAGGCTAGTGCTGCCAACGATCCCCGCGAGGTCAGTCACGCCACTCCTAGCGAGGGCCACGGTCGTTCCATCGTCCACTGCCACATCCTCCTCCTCGGTCGTAGCCCTAGTCGTTGCACTCGGGGCATCTACCGAAGCGTCCTTCTCGAACGGCCCTGAGCTCCTCGCGTTCATGTGTGTTGTGGGTGTGGAGGTCGTGGTAGGCGCAGAATAGTCGGCTCCCCTTGGACGACTCCGGCTTGTCCCTGTCGTGCTTCGTGTCTGGTTTTGCTGCAAGAATGACTGCTTCTTTGTGCTTCACGTCCTTGGCCTTGGCCTTCTTTTCTTCTGGGTCAGCAGCTGGAAGCTCAAGGAGGGAGAGGCATCCATCCTCAGCTCTTGCGCACTTTGTCGCCAGATTGAACAGCTCCAGAGATGTGCACAACTCCTCGTGGATGGCGAGCTCCTCCTTCATCTTGACATCAAGGACGCCATTAGAGAAGCCGAGATGATGGCCTAGTCCGTCACCTTGGGGATCTTGAGGTGGGCATTGTTGAAGTGCTGGATGTATTTCTGCAGGGTCTCCCCGGGTTGTTGCTTGATACGGCACAGGTCACCCGCGGCCGAAGGGCTGTAGCGAGTGCCCTAGAAGTTGGCGATGAAGCGGCTGTGCATCTCGTCCCGGGAGGAGATCGAGCCGGGAGGCAGGTTTAGGAGCCAGGTGTGGGCACCGTCCTTGAGCTCCATGGGAAACCAGTTCGCCATGACCTTCTCATCTTTGTTGGCCGCCTCGATGCCTAGCTTTTAGAGCTGCAAGAATTCTGTGGGGTCGGCGGTGCCGTCGTAGCGAGGAGGCAGGTCCGACTTGAACTTGCCCGGCCAGGCGACGCTACACAACTCAGTGGTGAAGGCGCGGCAACTTGCTGTGGTCACCGGAGCCCTTTGCTGATGCGGAGCCTGCTCTTGATGGTACTCGCGCGCTACTGCCAGGGGTAGCACACGGTCTTGTCGCGCCAGGACGCAGTCTTGTCGTGCTGGTGCAGGGAGCACGGGGCGCCTTCTTGAGGCCGAGGGATTTCTTGGCAGATTCTTTCTTGTCGCGCGGGCGCTGGATGCGGTGGGTTACATCCTAGGGCCGCGTGCCTTGGAGCCATGGCACCGTCTTGGGGGAGAGGTGGCGGAGGCGCTCCCTGAGCTGCATCACCCATGCCTAGCGGAGGGCAAGGTAGCGAGAGGGACGGCGAGAGAGAGCCCCCAGTGGCGCTGACGAGCTCGGTGATGCGAGCAAGCCATTCTTTGTAGAGGTCGTCGACGAGGCGGTAGTGCAGGAGCTCACGTGCCAGGAGCAACACGGCCTGCACGTCCGTGGGGGCGCGACGAGCGTGAGACGACAAACCAGCTAGGGTCAGCGATGGAGTGGCGGTGCGGCATTCTACCGCACCGAGGGGTGCAGCGAAGATGCTTGCTGCTTGTTCCGTGCTGGGCTGGTGGCGGCGTTGGCGGTAGGCAACGGAGAACGATGAGGAGGCCCGCCGACAAGAGCCATCTGGGCGACGCGAGCAGCGAGAGCAGCCCGGCGCTCGGCATGGGCTCGGCCGGCGTCCGACATGGATGCGACGAAGCGATGTGACACAGATTAGCGGAAGGAATATTCCAGCGCACCCCTACCTGGTGCGTCAAATGTTGGATATCGAGTTCCGGCAAAACCCATAAGGTTCGAACACTAGGGTGCGCATGAAGATCTCCTCCTATCGAATCACGCCCTCCACCTCGCCGCGATCCCTAAGCTGGATCGAACAACACAAGAGACACAAGATTTATATAGGTTCGGGCAACCGTTGTTGTGTAATACCCTACTCCTGTGTGTGGTGATGGATTGCCTCTTGGGCTGATGATGAACAGTACAGGGGAAGAACAGCCTAGCGAGGGGAGGTGTTCTTGGGCTGGTGTGGTGTGTAGATGAACTTAACTCCTTCCTTCTATTGTGGTGGCTAGATCTTTTTGTAGAGGCCCTGGTCCTCTTCCCAAGTATTGAGCGGGAAGGGATCCAAAAACGGCCATTTTGAAAGGGGACAACAAATACAAGCTATCCTGACTAAAGGTGGTCTTTGCATGCCAAAGGCGCTGGTGATGACGCCGTCTTGGGCTCCACGGTGACCTCCGTCCTGCCGTCCTGCTGGTCTTGGTCTTGTTGCACCGATATGGAAACCTTTGCCTGATGCCTTGGTACTCCGCGCCTGTGCTTGCCCCCTTTGGACCAAAGAGGAAACGAGGACACTGCGCAGGCTGGCGCCTGCCTAGCACCCGCTTGATCTTGATCGTCATGGCTTGCGTCACGGGAACCTCGTGAGGTACCCCTTTCCTTGATTACTCTGCCTCAACGCGAGCCTGCCTGGTGAGGCCACTCCTGAGGAGGCCTTGCGTCGTCCGCCCCGTGAGGCCTGGCCCCTCGCGAGGGTCTTTGGTGTTGGTTGATGAAGACGCGCCGTACTGGGCCACTGGTTGAGCCACGCTGTAGGCTGCAGGCAAGCAAGTTTGGGGACCCCCGTTCCCAGAACACCGACAGTAGCATAGTAGTATGTTAGTTTGATAGCAGTGGTAATAATAGCAATAACAACAGCGACAACGAAAGTAACTTAGCAAAGATCGATATGCGAAAGTCATAGGCATTGGATTAGTGATGGATAATTATGTTGGATGACATTCATCATGTAATATTCATAACCTAGAGCGACAGAGAACTAGCCCCAATTCATCAATGTAATGTAGGCATGTATTCCGTATATAGTTATACATGCTTATAATCAGAACTTGCATGACATATTTTGTCCTACACTCACGTGGCAGTGGGGTCCATAAGGAAATCAAAGGGATATTAACCTCCTTTTAATAGAGAACCGGAACAAAGCATTAGCATATAGTGAATACATGAACTCCTCAAACTACGGTAATCACCGGAAAGAATCCCAATTATTTTCACCTTGGGGTATGCAGATAATAACACATAATAGGTGCATACAACTTGCAAGATTGGATGAAGAACACAAATATATTCATGAAAACATAAAGGGTTCAGATCTGAAATCATGACACTCGGGCCCTAGTGACAAGCATTAAGCATAGGAAAGTCATGAGAACATCAATTTGGGAACATAGTGGATACTAGGGATCAAGCCCTAACAAAGCTGACTTGATTACATGATAAATCTCACCCAACCCATCACCGTCCAGCAAGCCTATGAAGGAATTACTCACAGAGTGGTGAGCATCATGAAACTGGTGATGGAGAATGATTGATGATGACGACGATGTCGAATCCCCCTCTCCGGAGACCCGAACGGGCTCTAGATTAGCCCTCTCGATGAAGAACAAGTGGTGGCGGTGGCTCTGCATCTTAAAACGTGATGATTCCTTATCTATGGTTGTTTTTCTTGATGAATAGGCACTTATGGAGTTATAGTTAGGGTTGCCAGAGCTGCTAGGGGCCCACTAACCTGCCAGGTGCGCCCCATGGGCTTGTGGCGCCCTGGTGGCCCCCCTCTGGTGGTTCTCTTTGCATGTATTTTTTATATATTTTGAAAATATTCTCCATAAATTTTCAGCCCAATCTGAGAAATTTTATTTCTGCACAAAAACAATATCATGGCAATTCTACTAAAAACAACGTCAGTCTGAGTTAGTTTCATTCAAATCAAGCAAATTAGAGTCCAAAACAGGAGCAAAAGTCTTTGGAAAAGTAAATACATTTGGGACGTATCAACTCCCCCAAGCAATTCAGTTGACAAACTTTAAGTGATAAAGAAAAACTTTTACAAACTCTTTTTGTTCTTGTTGTTGTAAACATGCTTAACTAACGTTCAAGTTTTCAGTGAAGATTATGAACTAACCATGTGCATGATAACATTTAGGTCTCACATTTACTCATACCAATGACATAACCAACTAGCAAGGTCTCACATTTAGGTCAAAACAATCATGATATAATATGTTAACATGGTATCTCACCAGCCCTTTCTAAGGCAACAAAATATATATGCAGAGTACCTCTGATGTTCAAGTAGAGACTAAATATTGTAATTCATGGTATGAGAGATCTAGTCAAGTCACATCAAACATTAACTATACTCAATGCATAAGAATGACGATAGTGCTCTCCAACTGTGCTTAAATGAGAAGGTTATGACTCAGCAATAAAAGTAAAAGTAACATAAAAGTAAATGGATAGGACCTTTGCAGAGGGAAACAGGGATTTGCAGAGGTGCGAGAGCTCGAAGCTTAAAATAGATATGAATATAATATTGAGAGGTTTGCCTTTCCTGTCAATGTCACGACCGAGAGTTTTCAATATCTTCCATGCTAAACACATTAGTGGCGGTTCTCAAGCTGAAATGTAAAGTTTACTCCCCCCATACAAACACAAGCCATGGCTAGCTGAATCCTCGGGTGCCCTCCATACGAACAACTTTTTGGGGGAGTTTGTTTTATTATCTTTTGTTTTGATCTTGGGACTAGGCCTCCTGAATACCAGCCCCTCTCATGTAATGACAAGTGAATAAAAACTTATCATGAGAATAACCCGCTTAGCATGGAAGATACTGACCGCCCCGTGTCACTCCATGAGCGGTACATGCACATAAAACAGATGCTTATTTGAATGATTAGAGGTGGCACATGCAATTTTACCTGGAACGGCAGAGTAATACCACATATAGGTAGATATAGTGGACTCATCTGGAACAACTTTGAGTTTAAGGATTTGGATGCACATGCAGTATTCCCGCTTAGTACAGGTCAAGGCTAGCAAATAGGTTGAGAAGCGACCAACTAGAGAGTGAAAATGGTCATGATCATGCATTGGGAATAAGTAACATCAAGTCCGAGCATGAGTAGGATATAAGCACCATGAACATAAATATCGTGGAGGCTATGTTGGTTTTGAATAACCTACATGCATGAACATGTGCCAAGTAAAGCCACTTGAATTTTTCAGAGGAAGATACCATACTATCATACTACATCACAACCATTTTAATGCCTGTTCTCACTCAAGATAAATCATTATCCACCCCTAGCTATTTAAGCATGGCATGAGCAACTGTAATCTCTAATTATCATCACAAACATGTTTACTCATAATAAGTGATACAACACCAACTTATCTATAACTTATGAAGTATTCATGCCATGTTTACAACAATTTTATATGGTTTTGGTATAATTTGAATGGAACTAACCCGGACTGACGCTGTTTTCAGCAGAACTACCATGGTGTTGTTTTTTGTGCAGAAATAAAAGTTCTCCAAATGTAGCGAAACTTTTTGATGAATTTTTTTGGAACAAAAGAGGCACTAGAAGCTCCGTGTGAGGACCAAAAGGTGAAGGAGGTGGCCACAACCCACCAGGGCATGCCAGGGGCCTTGGTGATGGCCTGGTGAGTAGTGGGCACCCTATAGCCCATCTTCACGTGAAATCTATGCCAAAACATCCTATAAATAGGGAAACCACCATAAATAACCATGTAAGTTTGATTCCGCTGCCGCACGCCTCTATACCTTTGAAATACCATCCACAATCCTGTTTCGGCACCCTGCTAGAAGGGGAATGATCACTGGAGGCCATCTTCATCATCCCGGCGGCCACCATGATGAGGAGGGAGTAATTCACCCTCGAGGCTAGGGGTATGTAATAATAGCTATGTGTTTGATCTCTCCCTCTCTCTCTCTTGTGTTCTTTATTTTGGCACGATCTTGATGTATTGCAAGCATTGTTATTATAGTTGGATCATATGGTGTTTCCCCTCTCTAACTTGTTGTGATGAATTGAGATTTTGCCTTGGAGGTTTCACTATTACCGGATTGGATACTTTTATGGAATTGAGAACCTTGATGTATGTCTTGCATATGAATACCCATGGTGACAATGGGGTATTATATCGATTCACTTGATGTATGTTTTGGCACTCAACTCGTGGATTCCCGAGGTAACATTGGGTAATCTATGCATAGGGGTTGATGCACGTCTTGGTCCTACTTTCTCCAGTAGAAATCTTGGGGCACTCTTTGTAGTTCTTTGTGCTAGTTTGACTATTATGAATCTGAAGTTGTTTGATGCATATCGAATAATCAACTCACGGATAGTTGTGGTGACATTAGAGTATCTAGGTGACATTAGAGTTACTTGATGTGTATCATATGGTGTTATTTTAGTACGAACTCTAGTGTTCTTTGTGATACTTATAGCAATATCTCAAAAGATTGATCAAAAAGGATAACTTAGAGGTGGTTTCATACCCTACAACAAATTTCATCTTATGTTCTCCGCTAGATAAGAACTTTTGAGTGATTATTTGTTGCACTTTGAGGGATTGCTATATGATTCAATTATGTTAGCACTGTTGAGAGATTGCACCTGTGAAAGTATGAAACCTAGGCCTTGTTTTCAAGCATTGCAATACCATTTGTGCTCCATTTTATCTCTTGCTACCTTGCTGTTTTGATATTTTCATATTACAAAAATATATATCTGCTATACATACTACACTTGTATCACCATCTCTTCACCGAACTAGTGCACCTATACAATTTACCATTGTATTTGGTGTGTTGGGGACACAAGAGATTTCTTGTATTTGATTGCAAGGTTGTTTGAGAGAGACCATATTCATCCCATGCCTCCCATGGATTGATAAACCTTAGGTCATCCACTTGAGTTAAATTTGCTACTATCCTACAAAACTCTGCACTTGGAGGCCCAACATGAGTCTACAAGAATAAAGTTGCATAGTAGACCTCAAGCTCTTTTCTGGCGCTGTTGCCGGGGAGGTGAGCACTTGAAGGTATATCTTTAGATCTTGCAATTGAATATTTTAGTTTCTTGTTTTATCACTAGTTTGGTTTATAAAAGAAAAATACAAAAAAATGGAATTGTGGTTGCCTCATATTATTCGTCTTTATCATGTCTTTTGAAAATGATGGAAAGGAAAATTGTGCTCAATTGATAGGAGAATAATTCAAGAAAATGTTTGGAAAAAAACTTTGTATGGTGAGCATGATAGCAGTGTTGTTAGTATGAATTCTTTGAATATCCATGATGCTAATGATATGCAAAACCATAAGCTAGGGGATGCAAATATTTATTATGATGATATCATGCCTCCTATTTATGATGATTATATTGATGAAAGTAGGTTTGGAAAAGTGTCAACTCTAGGTAATGATCCCACTATTTTAGAGGGTGTTGAATCTTATTACAATATTGATAAAATTCAATTTGGTGAGGTCATTACTTTACTTAATGATGAATCCACTATTTTGGAAGATGTTTCAATTAACTATGATAAAAAGTTGCTATCTATGATGATTATTGTGATGACATGTATGCTATAAAGAATAATGATAACCATGAAACTTGTCATCATGATTTTAATGTTCAATTTGATTATGTCAGTCAAGTATCTCAGGATAGTTATTTTGTTGAGTTTGCTCCCACCATTATTCATGAAAATAAATTGGCTTATGTGGAGTGTAATAAAATTTAAATGCTTATGTATCACGAAAATAATGCTTTATGTCATAGCTTATATGGTTGAATTCACTCATGATGAAGAGAGGAACATATGCTTGTAGGTATTTCAATAATATCAAGTTTCCTCTCTATGTGTTGAAAATCTTGAAGTTTGGCGTTGTTTGCCTTCCTATGCTAGTTGATCCTTGCTCCCACAAATTGTCTGCTCAAAAAATCCCTAAGCATAGGAAGTGGGTTAGGCTTAAATGTCCCTACTCATATGCTTCATGATGCTCCCATTATGTTTCAATCCTTATATTTTATGCGAGCATCATTGAAATCATCATGGCTAGCTAAAAAGGCATTAAAGAAAGTGCTTGTTGGGAGACAACCCAACACTTATACCTACTGTTTTTGTGTGTTCACATGATTAAGCTACTGTAGTAATCAGGTTTTATATCTTCTGTTTCAACAAAGTGCCAATTAAAGCATTTGGGATAGTGTGGATGATACTTGACTTGATTCTGTGCAAAAACAGAAACATTTGCGCCCAGTAATAGAATTTTCTAAATTCACTGGAACGTGATAAAATTCTGATTTCTTTACACATGATTTTATACAAATTTTATACATTGTCCTAATTTTTAAAATTTGTTGAATTTTCAGAAGTATGCTCATTGCTCACATCATTACAGATTGAACAGTTTTTATGGGTTCTTTTTTCAATGCATAGTTTGCTTGTTTTCTAGTTTTTACGGCTTATATTGGTCAATATAAATTTTAGAAATCATAGGGTACAATAGGCATTGTGTGAGAATAATTATGAATCTTGTCTTGGACAGTACCCAAGTGAATGACTCGTTTTATGATACTAACCTATCTCACGAAGTTCCGTTAAGTTTTTTGTGATTGAAGTTTTCATGTTTTGGGTGAGATATCGATATGAGGAGAATAAGGAGTGGCAAGAATCTAAGCTTGAAGATGCCCAAGGAACCCCAAGGTAATATTAAAGGAATACACAAGAAACTAAGCTTGGGGATGCCCCGGAAGGCATCCCCTCTTTCATCTTCAACATAATTGGTAACCTCACTTGGAGCTATATTTTTATTCGTCACATTATATGAGTTTTTCTTGGAGTGTCATTTATTTTGTTGATATTTGCTTGCTGTTATTTATAATAATGTTTTGTATCTTTTACTTCAATAAAAGTGTCAAGTATAGCCTTTACCATGCCTATTTTGCAAGTCTATATGTTGTTGCTTGAAAATGGAAAGGTTTCTATCTTTGTCTCAATTCTTCAGAAAAGTCAGAACATGATAAAATCTTGAAATTTTTACATAGTAAGCTACAAAAAAATCTACAGCGTGGTGAATTTTCATAATTTTTTGAGTTAAAGAATTGTGAATCTTCTTGCATCCTTGACACATTGTCCTGTTTTGATAGATTGCAATTATGTTTGCATCTGTTTCTCATTTAATGATTCAATTTGAGGACAAGAGTATTAAATATGTCGAGGTATTTAGTATAGAACATCAAATAATTATTTTAGCAATTTGCTTCAGTAAGAGAAAGATAAGGTTTTGCATTTATTTATACTAACTTATCTCACTAGTTCTTGTTGAGTTTTGTGTAGATGAAGTTCTTGAGATTTAGGGAAACCGTGATATGAAAAGAATTAGGGAGACACAAGAGCTCAAGCTTGGGGATGACCACGGAATCCCAAACTAATTTTTCAAGAAGTCTCAAGCATCTAAGCTTGGGGATGCCCCAGCAGGCGTCCCATCTTTCTTTATCAACAATTATCGGTAAGTATCGATTGAGCCTAAGTTTTTGCTTCTTCACATGAGTTGGGCTATTCTTGGAATGTCATTTTATTTTATTTTTCTTGGTTTTTGAATAAAATCCATAGATCTAATTTTTTTTAAAGGAGAGAGAGTCCTCACATGGCTACCTATTTACTTAACTACTCATTTGATCTTCACTTATATCTTTTTTGAGTAGTTTGTCGAACACTCTCATGCTTCACTTATATTATTTTGAGAGCTGATAATAGTAATGACAATTTGCAAAATCTATGAAATTGGTCCTAATATGATGAATACCCTAGAAAGATATAATAAAAAATTTGATGTACATCATTGGATATAATAAGTTTGATTCCTTGCAATGGTTTTGCTATACGTCACGTTTTTGTCACAGTAGGTCACTACAAAGATATAATGGTTTTGCTTGAGATGATATTATTTGAGTTATGCTAGTGAGTAATTGTGATTTAGTAAGAATATCAGTGTTATGCACTACAAAATATACACTTCCATGATGACATGTGTTTGTCACAGTAGGTCACGTTTTCTGTCATGCATGTACATCCATGACGATTTTGTGACAGAATCAAGATAGTCATATCTGTGTTATCATAGAAGTGTTCCATCAAAATACCAAAATTATCATCATGGAAGTGTCCACTTCCATGACGATAAAAGCCGCATCATGGAAGTGCTTTTGTCAAGGGTAACCGACACGTGGCATCCACGATAACGGGTTGCCGATAAGCAATCAACTCCGTTTTTGGATCCGATAACCTGCTAACAGCCATGACGAATGGCGATTTTTTCACGTGTAAAATTCTCATTGGCCGATGGAACCATGTGTCAGCTCCGTGTTGGCACAGATGTCACTCATCCAATGGGCGAGATGCACCTATGCTATGTTGACACGTGGACTGGCCCAAAAGTGGCCCATAAAGATTAAATGGGACGGCCCAACTAAAGGCCCACAAGATTTTGCAGACCATAATGGGCCGGCCCAGCTAAAGGCCCACAAGATTTTGAAGACACTAGTAGGCCGGCCTGTTAACGTGCTGCCATGTTTTGGGGCAAATGTCGGTCCATATTTGAACCGATCCATTAAAAGCCTGCCATGTGTATGAGATTCGGCCCGTTAATAGCCTACCACATTCTGGGCCATATTACGGCCCATATTAGATCTGGTCCTTTAAGATCCTTTGGGATAAAATATGGCCCATGTCAGATTCGGCCTGTCAACTGGGCATTGTGCTTTTGGGCCCACTTGAGGCCTGATTAGGATTTCTGATTGCTAAAGGCCCATTTAGTAGTACGACCTGATATTAGTTTTGGCCTGTTAAAGGCCCGTTTAACATTTTGGCCCTATATTTATTTCGGCCTATTAAAAGCCCGTCATATAGTTGACCCTAACTATGGCCCACTTTGCATCTAGCCTGCTCACAACCAATAATCTTATTGGGCCAAACAAGGACCGAGACAATTTGGGCCTATTAACGGCCTGTGATGTGATTGGCACAATCATTGGCCGGGGTCTATTTTGGCCTACTGTTGGCCCATGAGAAGTTCGGCACGTTTCAGGCCCAACCTACTTTTCAGTCTAGTGAAAGCCAATTGAATTTTCTTGAGAAAATAGGAGCGACGGTTTACTTGGCCTATTAAAGGGCCGAAACTACTAGTGGAACAGTTTACATTTTAGGCATGTTAACGGACCAAGATGTCTAGGCCCATGATGCGACCCATACATAGTGATTTGCATGACGGTACAATTATGTACCATAATTTTACGGTTTGGCCAGCTTATGGAGTGAAGACAGGATATATATACAGTAAAATAACTGCAGCATCGTGAATAAGAAAAAACCTAGACTATACAATAAAGAAATTATGGCATATTACATCCACTAGGCATCAAAGTTCGCCACTATGATAATAAAGCACAACCAGACATCAGATTACATACACTGGGCATCAAAGATTGCCACCAGTGCAACTAAACACGCCGGCAAAGTAATATACAAAACCGACAACACTTCAATAGAGTTTAAGAAAGGTTAGCCCTGCTCGGGAGCTGCAGTGCAAGCAACGGAGCAAGTTGATGAGACTGCGCTTGTCTGACACTTATATCCTGCTCACTCTAAAAGAGAAACCAGCAGACAGATGATAGGTTTTGCACATATAAGTATTACTGTTGACAATTCATCACATTTCTTATTGGTGAATAAAGTGACACAGTCTAAAATAACATTAACACAATATGGTATTGTTCAGGTTAAGACATGGCAGGAAATGACATTGTGAAGGAGTTGGCAGCTTCACGACACCACTTGACTACAGATCAAGAACTCATAAGTATCAACGGTTAGTGTGCTGTCAATTTATCCCATTTCAGATTGCCAAATAAAGAGACGGTTTAAATAATAGTAGAATGATATGACATTGTTCATAGTTAATACATTGCAGAATATGACATTGTGCTGTAGTGGGTAGTTTCACCACACCACTGGATTACGGATCAAGAACAGAAGCATACATGCAGTGCAAAAGAAGAACACTTGCTCTGTATAGTTTAATTTACATGCTATGAAGTAGGAACTTGGTTGTACAACTAAAAACTTAAATTGAGAAGGACAAATTTTTGTTTATGAACTTCATAATAAACTTTAAAGATGCAATTTGATGCAAAAACCATAAATAAAACAACTGTTGCAGTCATGCCTAACCAAATATACACAACAAGTTTGAAGCCTTGAGAAGGACAAACTTGCATTAGTGGTGAAGACCGGCTCTATAAAGCCCTTGTCCATGCTAATGGGGGGGGGATTCAAGAAGTTTACCAAATAATCTTCTTCATAAGCATTGCCTTTATTCTACACTTTGTTAAGAGTAAATATAGATGTGATAATATAAGAAAAATGGAGAATATTTATGATAAGATGAAGAGTGATGATGCATAACCAAGTAGCTATGAATGTAAGTACAACGATAGGCAAAAGGTACAGCCAAGAGCAATGCAAAGCTAAACTTCTTCAGTACCATCGGTGTTATCGATCCTTATGGTAAGAGTAAATATAGATCTAATGTGTAGAAAATGGAGGGCAAAGGAAAATAAGCTGCAGAGTGATGGTACATGAACAACTAGCTGTCAATATAAGTACACTGATAAAGGACAACATGTACTTACAAGAACAATGCAGAGCTAAACCTTTTCATTGGCATTCGGTATATTCTACATTAATGTAACCATTAATACAAATATGATAATTTGGAGCGAACAATTTGGTAAGCAAGCTATCATGCATACTGTTGTCACATAGTGAACCAAGTATGAATGCAAGTACAGTGATACATGACAACAGGTACAAACAAGAGCAAAGCAGCGGGCAACATATTCGTGATACCCCGTCGTCCTTTTCAAACCGGAATTCTTCTTCGAGCAGATTTCCTGCAAAAGAGATCCGTAAGGCACATGTGGAAAAGTAGAAGTTCAAATTGTCATGTGATATCACAGACAGTACCTCATCCTGGGAATGAGACCAGTGCATACCAAGGTTTTTCAATTCAATGTCTTCTAAATTTAGCACAGGAGACTTCACCGGAAATTCATTTATAGACTTGCCATCAAAGTGTGATTTCCTCAGGTAACAACGATACTACTGCAATGCTGCCTTGAAAGGCGCAAGCAAGCTTTGCTTGTCATGACTATCCAGATTGACCCTCGCCTACTTACAACAATGTAATGTAAATCATTGATGTGTTCAATCAGTAGAAAACAGGAAAATAATCACCATGAATAATAGCACTTACACGTAAGTGGGATAGAAAGATCTGAAAATGGTGTTTGTCTTCACTATAATCTTCGCATGATGGGATTATGTGCACGTAGTCCCTAACAACATTGACATCATTGTCTTTTAAACTGGGAATAACTAGAATGACGTTCCATTCTGCAGGAATTGGTCATCCCTACAGTTGTCTTCGGCTGGTGGACTTGTTGTGCTTTTTGCTAGAGTGGGATTTTTTGTGGTACGGCTGGTGCTATGGCAACTGAAATCAGCATACCTTTTGCTGGGGGGGCAGGTCCTGTGTGGTGGGGCTAGTGGTGTGGCCAGTGAAGTATGGATACAGTCTGCTGGAGTCAGTCCTATGTTTTGTGTCATTGGTTGTAGAGCCATTATAAGTGCGGTGCTATCTGATTTCTCCAGCACCACCATGTTTTTCAAGGACTTTGCTGGTGCTCCATCAGGTTCGGCAATCACTCTCTCCCTTTTGACGTCTGATGCACAAGAACATCATTTGAGTGAAAAAAACATGGTATGATGACATATGGAATATGTATTGATAATGGATGGGCATGGCATCCTGACATATATGATGAGTAAACTAAGCAGATGGCGGTGCAACAAAGTAGAAGAAATGCAAGACACCTTATGCAAGATATGCGCAATCAAAAAAACCTTGCTAAATTAGAATAGGTACCTTGATGGGTGAACAGGATAGGCCATCTATGTTAGACTCCTTCAGGTCAGAATAGTCATTAGTATCATATTCTGAACAAGAATTTGCAGGTGGGGAGCGTATGAGTTTAATTGCATCCAGAATGGAACTCAATGCCTTGGTGCCAATTTTTTTAGTCATACAATGTTCCACAATATTCTTTTGATGCACCCATTCTGATATTCATTGTGATTACGTACAATATCTGAGAAGCATGAAAACATAAATAGTTGTGAGATTATCTTTGTAATGCAGAGGATATTCTAATATAGGGGCTCCCTGTAAACCCTTGTGTGCTATCACTGGATTCTGGTGAGAGAGCCCATGTGTGTTGTAATATGATGCATGCATTAATATAATCTGGCACAAGTACACAAAAAATAGGCTCGAAAAGTAAGGATAGTTGGCAGATGATAGGTTCATAATATACTGTATAGAGAGTTTATTGCCAAACCATGATAACTAGAGCATGTAGAAAATAGGCAGATCATAGTGTACATAAAAGGGGTACATCATAACTAGAATATATAAATCAGGAAAGTGGAACTAGCTATAAAATACGGTGTTGTATTGCGGCTACTAATTGAAAGCCTATCGATCACATACATGCCAACTCTATTAGTTGTTGACTGCAGATGTCCCTGCTCCCCTTCCTGACAAGGAAGATACTATACGTAATAAATACAGAATAACAAAAGAGGAACATGTTAAAGAACAGAAGAGGAAGCATATTCTTGAGGTTCCGCTTCCTTGCATACAATGTTGGTTGCCCACTCATGATGAACCACAGCGCCCAAGAAAACGCAATTCCAGGCTATCTCTCTATATGTGGCCACATGCATTTGGCAAATCAGGTGGGAGCATTAGCTGACCAATTTAATGTGTGTCTGTTAACTAATATCAGTATCATATCACAATTCGTATTTGAAGAAGTAAGCTTTGGACTTAGGATTTGTGTGTTGTTTATCTTTAAGAGTGGACTGCGGCTAGTGCGACAGAAAGCAGCTACACAGATCATAGTGTAGATATAACGGGAAAACCGTAAGCATCACAAGAAAAATCAGGAAACTGGAACATGCTGGGAAATATGGGCTACTATTGCCGGTACGGCTAGAAAGGCTTCGAATACTAGCTCTCTTCAACTGAAGGTGCGGTACTGTTAATATCAGTGTAACTCTCAAAGGAGACACAACTCCCCGCATTTCCTTCCTAATCTTATAGGATTCAAGTGGGCTGGCCACTACAATTCCTATTCCTATGTTTCTAAAATCCGACGAATCAAAGAGGCCCGAAGAGTTGAAAGTGTCCATCACAACCGACCGAATACACCTCTACACTTCAAATGTCCCTCCTCCACTTCAGTACAAGGAACATACTGTACTACTATCATACTCCATGCATTCCAAAATAAAAGTCTTTGTAGAGATTTCCACTATAGATCACATACAGATGTATACAGATACATTTTAGAGTGTAGATTCACTCATTTTGCTCCATATGTAGTCCATGGTGGAATCTATACAAAGACTTGTAATTATCAACAAAGAGAGTACTTATTAAAGAACAGAAGAGGAACATGCTAAAGAAGAGCAAGAAGATTTTGGATAATAAAATGTTCGTTGCGCAGTGACCACACATGATGAACCAGAGCGCATTAAGAATGCAACTCCCTGTTGTCTCTCTATATGTGGTACATGTGCTTTTCGAAAGTAAAGTAGGAACATTAGCTGACCAATTAAATGTTATCTGTTTTAGTAATATCAGCATCATCTCAGATTCATATTTGAGCAACAAGTTTCGAATTATGAGTGGCACATTGTTAAGCTTGATGGATTGAGGAGCAGTGCTAGGTAGCTATGATGACGATACTAAATATAAAGGAATTTCTGCATGCAAGTCGCGTGACTTTTTTCATTTGGGTCAGTCGACCATTTCAGGCGGTTGGATGAAGATCCTACGTCTCCTACCCCTTCTTCTTCCTTGTCTTTGATTATTCCCCTACAGAACACCGCACGGGCCGCCTGCCAAACCACTGGTCCTGAGCCCCCCCCCCCCCCCGCACTCCCCTGAACCGCCCCAACCACCTGTGTTCCTCTACCACCCCCACCCCCTTCCCCGTCCCCATCCACGTCAAGTTTTTTGTAATATAAAAGGGGAAAACCATAAGCATTGCGAGTATAGTGTTGAGCGTGCCATGGCGGATTTGAAGGTGCAAACCGGACAAAGGAAACTTCGCAACCAATGTTTGCTTTCAACTAACAAGTAAGGTCCTAATTGGTGGACAAGAAATCACAGTAAAGCAGTGGTGATCTATTTTCTTGCTGTGATAAATAAGTTGAGCAGATACGAAACAGTACCGCCTCTAGTGCGACGTCATGTATGCATCTGCTGAGAATTTGACGGTGCTGCGGTAGCGATGGCTATCGGCGGCATGGAAGCAGATCTAGGACGATAGACGGTGGCGGCGGGGAAAATATCTTGGTGCGTTGGATGAGACGGTCGTAGAGCAGCGCCGCAAGGTCGACGATGACGAGGATGAAGCAAGAGGATGGGATGCAAGGATCCCGGTCCAAAGCTGTTAATGAGAGAGGTCAATCTCTTGTAATGGATGACAGCGTCAGGGTATCAGCTCCAACATGGTGGAGGAGGATGGAGGTGGATGGGGTGGCGGACGAATGAGGCTGGGGTGGAGAGGGTGTTTGGGCGCCCACAGAGTACGAATGGGGAAATGGAGGGAGAGAGGAAGGGGTAACCATGTCTTCAGGGCCCGCTTGTCTCAAATGCGATGATATTTACAAACTTAGCCGCCGTTTAAAATTTCCTACATCACAGCAATATTAGGCGATTGGGGATAGGACGGCAATCTCGCATACACCCAATATTTGTCGACGGAGATTTCGATCGAGGAGAGTTTGTTTTGGCGCCCACCGTGTACGAATCCGGGATGAGGCGATTTCGGCCGAGTAGACACTATGTTTTGGCACCCACCATGTATGAATCGAGGTGAGAGGCTGATATGTCTTGAGTGAAATTACAAACCTGCCCCTATCAAGACCTATTGAAATCGAGCCGACGTGTGCCTCTTGTCAGGGATAGGCAGTAATTTCCATCACCCATATTTTTTTCAGCGGTTACTGCGAGCTTGGCTGGTTCGTTCATTTTTTTGAGAAATAGCTTGCACGTTTACCGTGCCAACTCAATTCCAATCCAGTTTGTATTCTAATTTTTTTCGGGCAGGATCCATTTTTGACTGTAATAAAATTCTATATACATCATTTTTATATATACATTCAAAATCACAACAAAGTATTCTGCTCTTATATATAATATTATTTACAAACACAATGATCTCAAAAGCATAAGGTTGAATTCAAATTTAAAAAAAATATGTTCTACTAAAATGTATGGATCAGTAATATCTAGATATTAAATAACATAGATGCGCATGAATTCATATGAGTATGCATGTTTGATAGATCAATTTTGGGTGGAGTATGAACTACATGTATCATCATCTCGAATTAAAATATTTTAATCCCTTTTATATTGACATTTTCTATACACGCAACTAAATATTTGAATCTCCTTTCACGCCCATCTCTCTCGCGTGCTCCTTCATGTAGCTATCACACTTAGCTCACCAGCACGCTCACTTCATGTTTCCCCTATTTTCGCAAACATGGTCTCTCGACATCTCCCTTGAGAAGTTCACACTCTCCCTATCATTATACATTACACGGTTTTCATTATCTCTCACGTCTCTACCATTCTTTGGTATCACTAGGAACCTAAGCTTTATTTTTTACCGCCACACACACACACACACTCACTTGTCTTTCACTTTGTATTTCTATCTAGGGTTCTCTCACACACCCTATATCTTTCTAGATATGACTCCTACCACTAAAATTACTCTCTCCCACACACACAACGTTTGTTGCAATCTCCATTCCATCTTCATCTCAGTTATGAAACTAACATTATTCATTTGTTTACCAATCAGACAAACTCCCCCCTTTCTCTCCCTCTCACACACACACACACACACACACACACACACACAACTCATGCTTCCACTTCCCCTCCCGACTACCGTCTCTCTCACACACACACACAAAAATCTCGCTTTTGCACCCCGACTTGTATTTCTCTCACAAACATTGATAAACTAGCCTCCACATAGGTTTATACATCCGCACACTCTTGCTTCCACTATCTTGTACATATCTCTCTCGCGCCTTGTATCTATGTAGATCTTTCGTCCCTTCTTGAGACACGACCTCTCGATCGTGCACACACACTATCGCCTCATTTTATGGTGATACCTCTCGCACACACACTCTTTGTGTATTTGTTAGATGCGCACTCCATCCTCCTCCTCTCTCCCTCTCTCTCACACGCACACCATACACATACACACATGGGCTATTTGCAACAATATACCACTTATCGAATCTTGAAACCAACCACATTCCTCCGTTATCTCATCAAAACCACCAAAGGAATATATTTTGAGTGAAACATAAATATCTTAACTTCTATAAAAGACTGAGTTTGTGATGATGGTGTGTCTGCCTTCTATCATTCTTGACCATCAGATCTGCATCTAACGGCTATGAGATAAGTTGTGGTATTTTTGCAACAAGCTCATACGTTTCCGTCGTATCTATAATTTTTGATTGTTCCATGCCAATATTATTTAACTTTTATATACTTTTGGCAACTTTCTATACTATTTTCCGGACTAACATATTGATCCAGTGCCCAGTGCCAGTTCCTGTTTGTTGCATGTTTTATGTTTCACAGAAACCCCATATCAAACGGAGTCCAAACGGGATAAAAACGGATGGAGAAATATTTTGGAATATTTGTGATTTTTGGGAGGAAGAATCAATGCGACATGGTGCCCGAGGGGGCCACGAGGCAGGGGGTGCGCCCCAGGGGGGCAGGCGCGCTCTGGACCCTCGTGGGCACCCCGTAAACCAGTTGACGCTCTTCTTTTGCCGCAAGAAAGCTAATTTTATGAGAACAATCTAGGCAAAAGATTCAACCCAATCAGAGTTACGGATAACCGGATATAAAAGAAATGGTGAAAGGGCAGAATCTGGGAATGCAGAAATAGAGAGGGACAGAGAGATAGATCCAATCTCGGAGGGGATCTCGCCCCTCCCATGCCATGGAAGCCAAGGACCAGAGGGGAAACCCATCTCCCATCTAGGGAGAAGGTCAAGGAAGAAGAAGAAGAAGAAGAATGGGGGCTCTCTCCCACTTGCTTCCGGTGGCGACGGAGCGCTACCGGGGACTATCATCATCACCGCGATCTTCACCAACACCTCCGCCATCTTCACTGACATCTCCATCACCTTCCCCCATCTATATTCAGCTATCCACTCTCCCGCAACCCACTGTACCCTCTGCTTGAACATGGTGCTTTATGCTTCATATTATTATCCAATGATGTGTTGCCATCCTATGATGTCTGTTTAGATTTTCATTGTCCTATCGGTGATTAATGAATTGCTATGATTGGTTTGAATTGCATGTTTTATTATTGGTGTTGTCCTATTGTGCCCTCCGTGTCGTGCAAGCGTGAGGGATTCCCGTTGTAGGGTTTGTAATATGTTTATGATTTGCTTATGATGGGTGGTGTGAGTGACTGAAGCAGAGACCCGAGTAAGTAGGTTGTTTGCATATGGGATAAAGGGGACCTGATACTTTAATGCTCTGGTTGGGTTTTACCTTAATGATCTTTAGTAGTTGCGGATGCTTGCTAGAGTTCCAATCATAAGTGCATATGATCCAAGAAGAGAAAGTATGTTAGCTTATGCCTCTCCCTCAAGTAGAATTGCAAATGTGATTATCGGTCTTGTAACGTAGTCAATTGCCTAGGGACAATTTCACAACTCCGAACACCACTTTTCCACATTCACTATATTTACTTTATTGCTTATTTATCTAAACATCCCCTAGTTTATATTTACGTGTTCTTTATTATCTTGCAAGTCTATCCAACAACACCTACAAAGTACTTCTAGTTTCATACTTGTTCTAGGTAAAGCGAACACTAAGCGTGTGCAGAGTCGTATCAGTGGCAGATAGGACTTGAGAGAATATTTGTTCTGCCTTTAGCTTCTCGTTGGGTTCGACACTCTTACTTATTGAAAGAGGCTACAATTATCCCCTACACTTGTGGGTTATCAAGACCTTTTTCTGGCGCCGTTTCCGGGGAGTCATAGCGTGGGGTGAATATTCTCGTGTGTGCTTGTTTGCTTTATCACTAAGTAATTTTTATTTTCTGTTCTTAGTTGTTTTCTATCTTTAGTTATGGGTAGGAAACGCAAAATACCAAAAAAATTAGTTGTACCTACTGAACCAATGGTTGAAGAACCACTCAAAATCTATCACACACCTGAAGCTTTTTACTTGGATCATCTTTGATCCTTATGTGCTCGTGCTGAAACCCCAACTAGCTTAGTTGAGGGCAAATCTTCAGATGAGCATGCTTGTTATGTGCGACATCGTATATCTAAAAAAGGGAAACTTTTACTGGATCAAATTCATCATTTGCAATGCTATGCTTGGACTTTATGTGAAATATATGATGTTACTTGTTGTTCTAAAAACCCTAAGAAACACCCACCCTACCAATGTGAGTTTATTGATAATGGAATCGTTTCTTCATATGCTAAGGGAGTTTACAATTACTATGATGTTCAACAAATTGAAGAATTTGTTGCTTTTAAGGGTGCTTATGAAATTGCTTCTTTGATTGAAAAGTATGATGCTACTCTCTACAAATCTGAAATTTTTTCCATACTTGAATATTGTTATGATAATTATGCTTCTAATGCCTATGTTAAACTATATATTGAGGACTTCTCCGTTGTCCAAGAAGAAACTAATATTTTGCAGGAGTCTATGGAAGAAGAAATTGATGAAACTGTGAGCTCATTGGATGAAAAAGATGATGAGGAGAGCGAAGAACAAAAGGAGGAAGAGCGGATTAGCTACCCGTGCCCACCTTCTAATTAGAGTAACTCTTCAACTCATACATTGTTTAATTCTCCTTCGTGCTTACCGAAGGATGATTGCTATGATGATTGTTATGATCCCGTTGATTCTCTTGAAATATCCCTTTTTGATGATGCTTGCTATGCTTGTGGCCAAGATGCCAATATGAATTATGCTTATGGAGATGAACTTGCTATAGTTCCTTATGTTAAACATGAAATTGTTGCTATTACACCCACGCATGATAGTCCTATTATCTCTTTGAATTCTCCAAAGTACACTATATCGGAGAAGTTTGTGCCTATTAAGGATTGTATTGATGGGTTGCCTTTTTCCATTGCACATGATGATTTTGATAGATATAATATGCATGTGCTTGCTGCTCCTACTTGCAATTATTATGAGAGAGGAACTATATCTCCACCTCTCTATGTTTCCAATATGATAAAATTGCAAGAAACTGTTTATATCATGCATTGCCCTTTAGTATGTGTGCATGAATTGTTCTTTTATGACATGCAGATGCATAGGAAGAGAGTTAGACTTCGTTGTTGCATGATATATGTTACTTTGTGCTCACTACTAAATTACAAATCATTGTTAATTAAAATTGGCTTTGATATACCTTGGGATCCGGGTGGATTCATTACTTGAGCACTTTATGCCTAGCTTAATGGCTTTAAAAAAAGCGCTACCAGGGAGACAACCCGGAAGTTTTAGAGAGTCATTTATTTTTGTTGAGTGCTTTTATATAGTTTAAAAACAATAAAAATAAAGAGGGGAACCCAAAACTTTTCAATAAAGAAAGTGAAAGTGAGAGAGACAAGCATTGTTGAAGTGGGAGAACTCCTTGAACTTTGTTCATGCTCGCAGAAACTTTGTGAATCTTAATTACAGAAACTTTTCAACAAAAATAATTATCCCCTTGTACAATTCCATTGAATTATAAAAATAATGTGCCAAGGTTTGCCTTTAGGATGTTTACAATGCTTGTTGGTTTGTGCGGTGCAGGACAGAAACTTTTGCTGTAGTGCGTGATTTTACTTTTTTAACAGGATCGTCAATTGGTTCTGATTACTTTTGCACTGTATTCCTGTACAAATGTTTTATTTTTCCTAATTTTGGTAGAATTTTTGGGGTAGCAGAAGTATGGTGAATGTTCAGATTGCTACAGACTGTTCTGTTATTGACAGATTCCGTTTTTGATGCATAGCTTGCTTGTTTTGATGAATCTAGCAATTTATATTAGTGGAGTTATATTAAAGTAGACACAATGCAAAAAACAAAATATGAATTGGTTTGCAACAGTACTGAGAGTGGTGATTTGCTTTATTATACTAATGGACCTTACCGAGTTTTCTGTTGAAGTTTTGTGTGGATGAAGTGTCTAATCGAGGAGGTCTCGGTATTAGGAAAAGGAAGAGAGGCACCCCAAGTAAATATTCAAGGAGACTCAAGCATCTAAGCTTGGGGATGCCCCGAAAGGCATCCCCTCTTTCTTCAACAAGTATCGGTATGTTTTCGTATTCGTTTAGTTCATGCGATATGTGCAAGTCTTGGAGCGTCTTTTGCATTTAGTTTTCACTTTTATTTTATGCAACATGCTGGTATGAGATAGTCCTTGGTTGATTTATAGAATGCTCATTGCACTTCACTTAAATCTTTTGAGTATGGCTTTATAGAATGCTTCATGTGCTTCACTTATATCATTTGAAGTTTTGATTGTCTGTTTCTCTTCACATAGAAAACCGCCATTTGTAGAATGCTCTTTTGCTTCACTTATATTTGTTAGAGCATGGAAATATATTTTATAGAAAGAATTAAACTCTCTTGCTTCAGTTATATCTATTTAGAGAGATGACATGAATTGGTCATTCACATGGTTAGTCATAAAATCCTACATAAAACTTGTGGATCACTGAATATGATATGTTTGATTCCTTGCAATAGTTTTGCGATATAGAGATGATAATATGTGGGAGGTACTAGTAGATGGTTGTGTTTAGTAAGGATGTTGGTGTGAAGGTTTGTGATTCCCGAAGCATGCACGTATGGTCTACTATGTAACCAAATTGGCGCGCATTGTATTTTGATTGTTTATCTTTGTGTGAAGGTCGGGGGCACGTGATGGTTAACTCCTACCAACCTCCCACCTAGGAGCATGCGTGTAGTACTTTGTTTCGAGGGCTAATAAATTTTTGCAATAAGTATGTGAGTTCTTTATGACTAATGTTGAGTCCATGGATTATACACACTCTCACCCTTCCATCATTGCTAGCCTCTTCGGTACCATGCATTCCCCTTTCTCACCTCGAGAGTTGATGCAAACTTCGCTGGTGCATCCAAACCCCGTTATAAGATACACTCTATCACACATAAGCCACCTTATATCTTCCTCAAAACAGCCACCATACCTACCTATCATGGCATTTCCGCTGCAATTCCGAGATATATTGCCATGCAACTTCCATCATCATCATATGCATGACTTGAGCATTCATTGTCATATTGCTTTGCATGATCGTAAGATAGCTAGCATGATGTTTTCATGGCTTGTCGTTTGATGTCACTGCAATGCTAGATCATTGCACATCCCGGTACTCAATTAATGCTCTCATTTAATTCCCTCGTTCTTCACAAAAAATGTGTTTACCAATGCATTATCGCATTGCATGCATGCATGAACACTAGTAAGTGACAAAGATTTTTACATGCATTAGTCAATATTCTCTTTAGGCTATTCATAGTGGAAAGTATCACATACTAGTATCATGTGCATGATACTAGTGTACGATATGGGACTACCTTTATAATGCCATGCATGACACAAAGTAGCATAGTATTTAACATCATACGATATCTACCTATGTTACTCTAACCCCCCTCTCTTCTTTAATTCTCTGCCACATCAGCGTGTTTACTATTCCCGTGTGCATGATACCAACTAAGATACCACCACTATGGCCAGCCTTAATCATCGCATTCACTAATTTAGTGCACCTTGAAATTTGAACATGTGCGGGGTGTGTATGTTCTTATGACTTGAGACTATACCTAACCCGCCATGCAAGATGACTTATTATGCACCATTCCCCATACCCACAGGAAGCCCATTCGTCTCCAAACCTTTTCCTCTCCATGTGTGAAAACAATGTGCCTGCTTGACTCTCCTTCTCCCTTCAGCAGTCCGACCACTCTACCCCATGTGGAAAAAAAATTGCATGCATGACTCTCCTCCCCCCGCGCTCGTCCAATCCGTTGTGACATGTAATATTTCCACCCATTCCCTCCCCCGTAATTTACTCTAACAAATATGCCCATGTAGCATTTACGTTAATCACGCAACATATCTTACGTAGGTGTGCCATTGCTCGTTATAAACACTACAAAAAAGACACATCCGTGACATTTTGGGTCGAATGAATTTTTTTCTGTCATACATATGACACTTCTATGACGATAATTGTGACAAAACCTGGTATCATCATGGATGTGGTGGGCTCCTACTTCTATGACAAAAAATCATGACAGAAAATGGGCTTTTTGTCCTGGGCGGGCCGGAGACGCGGCTGCATGAAATTCTTTGGGCCGTCCATGATGGAAAAAACCATGGTAGAAGCAAGGGGGAGGAAAATTTCGGGGAGTTGCCAGTTACGGTGGGAGGTCGGGGGCGGAGCGATGCACGTTTCACTCGTACTTACGCGCGTGTGTGCGAGGAATTGGCTCTAACTGATCCCAAGCGAGGCGTTGGGCTCTAACTGAACCCGAGCGATTGCACTGCAGGCTACGCGTTACTGAACCCGAGCGATCGATCGATGGCTGTTAACTGAACCCGATGGAGCGATCCCTTCACTACTGCTGCTAACTGAAGCCGATCGATTGGATGAGCAGTGAGCGTTGCGGGGGGTTTGGATGAACAGTGAGCGGTGGCGTTGCCTCTGGATGAACAGGAACCTGTGGTGTGGAGGGTTGGATGAACTGTAGATGGTGGAGGGGTGGCCGTGGAGGGGTGGTTGAACAGGACCCCATGGTGTGGATGGCTGGATGAACAGTAGACGGTGGAGGGGTGCCCGTGGAGGGGTGGTTGAACAGTAGCCGGTGGAGTAGCGCACGGTGGAGGCTGGATGAATTGGAGCCCATGGAGGCTGGAGGAGGTCGACGGTAGCCCGTGGAGGCTGGAGGAGGTCGACGGTGGAGATGAACAGTATCCCGTGGAGTCCCGTTTTGCGGTACGCCACACCCCTCCCCCCCCCCCTCGTTTCGACCGTAGCGCTCCAACACAAGTCTGTTTCGTCCGTTTTGCGGTACGCCACACCCCTCCCGATCAATAGGACCCCCGTTTCGACCGTAGGAGGTCTGTTTCGTCCGTTTTGTGGTATGCCACACCCCTCCCGATCAACAGGACCCCCGTTTCGACCGTAGGAGGTCCATTTCCTCCGTTCTGCGGTACGCCATGCCTCGTTTCCATCGCCTGTTCCGTCCAAGCCGGTCGACTCCCACGCGTTCCGTTGCCTCCCGATGAACACGATGCATTCCGTTGCCTCCCGATGAACACGACGCATTCCGTTGCCTCCCCATGAACACGACGCATTCCGTTGCCTCCCCATGAACACGAGCCCTCGCCGTACGTATGCGCGACTAGGCGTTTGAGAACCCGCCCGTATGTACACATACATGGTCGTATTTTCTTTCTTGCACCCTGGCCGTTGTACGTACGTGTACATGCTACGTGCGCGCCTCTACTACGACACGTACGCGCCTCTACTACGACACGTGCACGCCTCTACATCGACCAGTATATATGTACGTACAAGTTCACGACTAGAATGACAACGCTGCATACGCTTCGACCAGGTGGGTCCCGACTATCAGGCAGTTCCTTGCGTGCGAAAATGTAGCTGGTGGGTCCCAGCAGTCAGAGGGGTGAATCGTTTTTTTTTTGGCCCAGACGCACTTCCTTTGCGTGCGAAGATGTAGCTGGTAGGTCCCAGCAGTCAGGGGGGCGAATCATTATTTTGCCCGGACGCACTTCCTTGCATGCGAAGGTGTAGCTGGTGGGTCCCAGCAGTCAGGGGGGAAAGGTTTTTTTGAAAAATATGGTGGCCCGTCCGATGGGTCCCTGCTGTCAGGTGGAGGAATAATTATTTATTTTGCACGTAATAAGGAGGCACTTCCTTGCTGCGACCGTGGACCCAACTGTCAAACTCTCCACATACAGTCCACATCCGATGGAAGCCGTTCCTTGACCATGTTGACCACACCGCGTCGAGGGCACCAGGGCGATGGACGACAGCGAAGACTAGGAAGGGGACGACGCGGAGTCGGGGAAGACGCGGCAGTGGATGCCCACGCGTAGAGGAGTACGAGGGTGCACTGGTTCGCTACGGTGTGAGGCTGCCATCACCGTAGAATAACAGGGGGTGTGGGTGAGTAGAGGGATGGCCTGGCCAGCGGTGGGAGTAGTAGGGGGCGGTGAGGCCTCCAACGCATCGTAGCCGGCCACGGGAGGAAGGAGCACGAGGCACGACCGGCGCTGGTTTGGCCGGCTGGAGCAAGAGGACCAGAGGTTGAAGAAGCACTACGGCCGTTCGATGGACATCGTACGGTCACTGGAGCTAGAATCGTGCATATTGACTACGTTGACAAAGCCCTCCATCCCCGTCAACTTAGTAGGCCCACAAGTCAGCCTACCACTATACTGAGTCCCAGCTAACAGGGGGAGTATTCATTTTTTTGTGCGTAATAAGGAGGCACTTCCTTGCGTACGAAGATATAACTGGTGGGTCCGAGCTGTCAGAGCCGGCCGTGGGGAGGAGGGAGCAGGCAGTCCCGCCAGCGCTTGTTTGAGCGGCTGGAGCAGGAAGAGCAGAGATTGAAGAAGCACGACGGCCGTTGGATGGCCATCCAACAGTCACTGCTTGTGCGTCAACCTTTTTTTTAGGAAAGCCTCAAATCTGTGGAAAACAGCATACAACCCATCTGCCATTATTTTTAATAATTTACAGCCCATTTGCTAATTCTTATTTTTTTTGGAGCCCATATTCTTTTTGTTAGCATTACAGCCCATATTGCGGCCACGGTTAAAAACTTATATGAAATTTTTCATATTTCGGTGCGGTCCGAACTGTTTTTAACCCCGAAATTTCGACTCACATTCAAACTGATTTTAAAAATAAATGTATATCAATATAAAATCCAACAAATTCTCCACACATAAAAATTAATGTAATTTAAAATCTCGAAATGAAAAAAAAAGATATTTGAAACTAACTGCCGGTTTGATGTGTTTTGAAAATGTACAGCCCATTTCTCATTACTGATGGGCCATTTTCTCGGCCAGCCGAATGAAAGCTCTCCTTGTCTTGAAAGATTTGCAGCCCAACAGGCCTGACAAAGCGACTTACTTGGCAAATCACAAAAAAACTGGGTTGTGGCCGCGGACCCAGCTGTCAGCCTCTACACGTACAGTACTCTCCCGATGGAATGTCGTTGACCACATTGACCACGCCGCGCCGAGAGCACCAAGGCGGTGGACGACGGCGAGGCCTAGGAAGGGGACGACGTGGAGCCGGGGAAGATGAGGCAGTGGATGCCCACATGGAGAGGATTACGAGGGTTCACTGGTTCGGCTGTGGTGTGAGGTTGACGTCGCCGCAGGGCCTGGCTAGCGGTGGGAGTAGTAGGGGGCGATGAGGCCTCAACGGCAACACAGCCGGCCACTGGAGGCAGGAGCAGGCGGTCTCCCCGGCGCTGGTTTGGGCGGCTGGTGCAAGAAGAGCAGCGATTGAAGAAGCAGCAGGACCGTTCAATTCAAATCCAACGGTTACTGCAGCTAGAATCGTTTGTTGACTAAGTTGACAAGCCCTGCATACACGTCAACATAGTAGGCCCACAGGTCAGCCTCCCAACCGATGTGCCCCAGATGTCAGTGGAAGGAATCATTTTTTTTCGCATAATAAGGAGGCAATGAAAGCGTGCGGCCAGGCCAGCGGAGGGAGTAGGGTGGGCCGAGGAAGCCTGCGCGGCATCACAGCGGGCCACAAGAGGAGGGAGCAGGCAGTCCCGCCGGCGCTAGTTTAGGCGGCTCGAGAAGGAAGATCAAAGATTGAAGAAGCACGGTGGTTAGAATCGTGTGTTCACTGACAAAGCCTTGCGTAAACAAGTCAGCCTCGAAATCTGTGGTGTGTACAACCCATTAGCTATTATTTTTATAATTTTTACTCATTTTCTAATTCATATGGAATTTATTGCAGCCCGTTTTCCATTTTTAGAATTGCCGGCCATTTTCTGATCAGTACCAGGGTCAAAAAATTAACTAAATATGTGGCAAATTTTTGCTGGGGAACAAATTATTCTTAATCCAAAAATTAATAGCCATACTAAAACAAATTTTATAATAAGTTAGTACTATGTCATGTTGAATCCATTGAAATACGTATAAGATATCAGTGAAGAACAAAATTCCAAAAAATCTAATATCCCATTTACTCGTCTTGAAAGACTTGCAGCCCAGTAATTCGGAGAAAACAAATAGGCCTAGCTTGGGTATTCTTCAAAAAGAAATACTGGGCTACCTATTTTCCCAAAGAACTGGTGCATGAGCATTTAGCTTTATTTATTTATTTACTTATTTATGTTTAGGGGACCATGAGCATGTACCTGGGCCGGATTCATGTGAGAGCGTCCCTTCCAGTTAATTATGGGCTTCTCTATTGGGCCTTCATCAATGGGCTGCATGTTATCAACACGTGGAAAATGTGTTCCGCACGAAAAATAGTATGAGCTACGTACGGTACTGGGCACTAAAGGATCGAACCGTGCAACAACTTCCAAAACATTGTGTTTGTCATTCTAACAACACATTTATATTCAACCAACAGACGAAATATACTACTGATTGTACATTGAAAAGAGCAGCAGCAGCAACCAGGGCTGGGGGTGCAACAGAAGCAATAAGCAGGCCAGAAGAGTGAAGACGCATCTCTCTCTTCCAAACCAAACATTAGCCATCATTACAAAAGGGCTAACAAAAAGAACAAGTGTATGCATCAAACTAAATAAAGATCCTACTACACCAAGTGTACGCATCTAACTAACTGGCTCAGTTAGACGTTACTATTTATTAAGCTGTGGAGATTGGCTGACGGCTTGAACCAGATGGGTGCCTGACTGGGGAAACTCCAGCCAGAAGGTCGAAGTATGATACTTGCGACCCTCTCTCCTACTTTGGGCTGTAGAGTATGGCGGCACATATCAGGGTATGGTGCATGCAGAGACGCATGGTACGCTATGTACACACAGTTTTGCCTGATGAACGAAACCGCGTTGCCATCATGATCCTTGACGTCGGTTATCTCCTGCTTAATCGGATAATTTAGTCCGAAAAACAGAGAGCATGTGCCAAGGCTACTTACCAGCCTCCAGTCAAAAATTCCTGAAGGCCCAGAGAAGCTGGGATCCTGCTCAAAGACCATGGAGTGACTGTGATTGTATTCCGCGAAACAACACGTCCGGTACGTGCGAACGATCAACAATCTTTCGCCGTCATCTGATCGAGCCAGGAACCACCTGCAACTGCCATGCCGCTTTTCTTTGAAAGGTTCTGGGATTAGGAAGGGTAGGGACACCAGGCGGCCTATAACATCATATCAAGTTGGAGTCAAATAAAAAAGGGCTCTTGATTTAGTCAATCTTAAGAACAACATGTTATGAGCATGAATATTTTTTCAGTAAATGTTGACAGTAATATAAGCAAGCCATCATGATATCCTAGGAAAGTAACATACTGCTGTAACAGCCGTTTGTAGCGATGACTGGAGTAGGCCAGCAATACGTCCAACCATAGAAGGAGTCGACAGCGTAAATGAAGCCCTTGTGTTCAATGGCACCAGAGAACCATGGAGGATGTATGATCCTGCGATGGACGTGCAGATTTATCCACTTACCGCAGTGACCTGTCAGATAGGCGAGACCGCGGTTGAGGAATGCAACTAGCCTGAAATCTTTATAATTCCCAGATCTTGTGGGCACTTGGCAGATTACAACCTTGACCAAATCAAACTTGGTATCATGTTGGCTACTGTAAGATTCCGAGTATTCTAGGCCACGGTGCCAAAGCAGTGCAGTGTTAATCGAAGGAAGGGGGATCAATCGCCGGGTGTAGACCTCCACGAGCATCCAGCTACCCCGACCATCGACGAGCACCATCCAAGACGTGTTCATGCCAACCCAGTACATACCGTTAATGTAGCTGAGGCTGACGGGGATCGGATCATAGTGAAGGGGGTTGATGCTCGCCACCCTATGATCATTATGCTGCGTGACACACCGTTTCTGAAGATCCGGCGCCATCAGCAAGCAAGGAGCTGGCTTAAAAAGCTCCGGCCTAAGGGCTTTGAGTAAACGGTATAGCCCCGACGAGCACGCGGTGAGCGGCATGGTACTGAGATTGTCCACACGCGAAACAATGAGCTTGATTACCTCCGTGGGGAGCGAATACCAGCCACTCTTTCGGCGGATGCTGCTCGGTTCTGCCATTGTTAGTGCTTGGGTTTCGGACGAGGGTGGGAGGCGCCTTAGCGGGGATGGAATCTTGGACGAGATTATGTGTGGAAAAAGATGGAGAAGCGAATATGTGCTGCGGGAAGTGGATAGGTGATGATGACTACAGCACGCCGCTTGACTTACGAGACACATACCAGCAGCGTAGGTTCATATCGATGCCAGACAACTTTCTTGAGTGATCACAGTACTGGTACTCCCTACAGTACCTACTACAGTACTATGCCCTAGCTTGCTAGAGTAGAGTAGTAGAGTAGGACTCTGTTCCGCTACTAGCACCGGAGGAGTAGTATATTCTAATCTACAATAGTTACAAACTTCGATGCCCGATCGTGGAACAACTACGAACTATGCTCAAAGACCGTGTCTACGTGGTGTTTGGACTTATATGCAAAAAAAATAGCAAGATGCCCGTGCATTGCACGGCACACCATCATCACCAACTCGGTTTTTTCTCTACTCCTACTCCTATAGAAGACTCAGTTGGTGATGATGGAGGTGAGGAGGCGTGTTTAGCTAGGCGTGTAGCGGACGGTGCAGCACTATTCGATTTGTTATAAAAAAAGTACTTGTAGAGATAGAGATATAGGGAGGAGCAGGAGGTAAGGCCTTATCTGTAAATGTGGAGAGAGGTGCGGGTATCTTTTGTAAAATTGTCATAGTTGGCTTTATATCCGTCAGATATAGATCAGACGGTCTATATTACAAGATGGCAGGAAAACCATCATCACCAACTTGGTTTTCTATAAGAGTAGATATATAGATATAGATAGATAGAGACTAGGTAGTACTAGTAAGGACACCATCTACTGCTTCGTGTGCTACTCCTGCGCTCCATTCGGCGGCCGCAACGTCCCCTACATCCACTCCCTCATGCGCTGCATTCGGCGGGCGCTATTAAAATCTGGGGAGCGCACTCTCACGACTACTGGCAGCCACGACTTCACCGACGTCGACTTCTTCCCCAACCTCGGCAACCTCTTCCTCAACGACATGGGTGACAACCTCAACTCCAACGGTGCTGCTCCTGTTGCACCGTATGTGTTTCTGTCCTTCCTGTTCGAAATCGTGGTAGAATTCATATTTCTACTCTGTATCCTACTACTATGCTAGTCCACATGATTAGTTTCATCTCTGTTATAGCCGTCATGATTTATTTTGTGCTTATTCGGATTAAATCTCGTAGTAACTTGCTCACATATTCAACTGGCGCAACGTCCCCTACAGCCACTCCCATTTCATGGACGGCCTGGTCGATGCCTCCGAGGAGCCCTTCGTCCACTACTATGAGTGCCCGATGCCGTTTTGTGGCTCGCCGCTGGACATGGTGCATCACCTCACGGATGCATGCAGCGGTCACTACTGTCCCTTGGCAGAGAACATCAAGTACGACACATGCTCCGGTTCACCATGCCAGAGTGGCTGGAGGATCACCATCGCCTGCTAGTCTCGGAGGAGGACGGCAGCGTCTTCCTCTTGATCGTGGGCACCAGCAAGGCCCGCGCAGGCCACCGCCCCGTCTTTGTAGCGTGCGTCAGGGGCGTCGCCGCTGACGCTGACACTGACACGAGGCAGATGTACGGGTGCAAGGTCAATGTTACTACCCCTCCGGGTCACGTGGGCGGCGAAACCGGCCTCATCAGACAGACTTGGAATCTGAGGAGCTGGGACTATCCCGCCAATGTGGACTTGGAAAACCCATGGCATCCGTTATATCCTTTACCCGCCGACTCGGTGCACGGGAACTCCAAGGAGGTTCACCTGGACATACACATTATCAAGTGCACTTAGAAAACATGTAGTGTGTATGTGGGTGCTTATGGCCCGTGTCTTTGCCGCTTTTGATTCTGTAAGCTTGTCGTTAAACTTCAGTGGCTTTCGCCGCAGTCCTTCCTTGGAATTGCTCCTCTCAGTGAGCTAATGTAAGACACTTTGGGTTTCAGTTGATAATGGAACTGGGGAGGAGCCTCCCTGTTCTTCTAAAAAAATACGCATTATCAAGTTAAATGTTGATCATTAGTCTTCGCTCAATGTAATCCGTTGTCTAATCATGTGGAGACTTCCATGCAGGATCTTGCTCTATTGGAGTATCGCGCATGAATAAAAGTGTATCTGTTTATGGTTTAGTCTAGAATCTTCCATGTATGAATTTTTACTATAGTACTGGTGAAAGACTTATGATGAACCATTTCTTACATCTCCTCTGCCCCCTTGCAAGTCATCCTGATTTAATCCCTCCGTCTAGGTGTATAAGGGCATGGTTAATATTACTTAATAGTATAGCCAACTATGGACTATAAGAAAGTGCCATGTCATTTGTAGCCAACATCTATAACAATCGATATTCAAAAACTAATTCTTAAAGATCATTTCTTGCAAAGCACAATAAGTGGTATTTCTTCACAAGTTTTGGATGCAAGTTGAACAGTTGAATGCTTTTGTTTGCAAAAGATACCTTTTCATCTATTTCACCCGGATGTTTGTGAGCTCTAGAGATGAGATAATATCCGAAGAAACCTATCGATACCCGTTACACATGAGATGACCCCCACATCCTTTGTCAAAATAAACAACTCCCTGATCAATGCATTTCACTCTTCGGTGCAAAGCATGGGCACCTTACTACTATAGATTAGTACGACCAAAAATTGAACTAACATTATATATAGTACGATAAATACTGATGCATGTCACCTAAAATTATATCATTCAAAACTATGTTCAAATACGAATCCAACGATATAGTTTTTGTTGACATGCACTAACATTTTGTCAGTTAAATCTTCTGTCAAATTCAATGGGGGAGTAATAAACCACGACCGATGTAGTACAAGTGTAGAGGGCGGCGCTGCACGGGAGTCTCACCTCTCACCCCGCTCGTGGCGTGGCAGTAAAGCCATCATATCACAAAACCCAACCACTCACAGTAATAAATGGCCTGGTAAAATAAACGGACAAGCAACCATCACATCCCTCCGTCTTTTTTGCATTTCATCTCTCTGCATTTACTTTCTCCGGTTCATCTCCCACGCTCGATCCCTAGCTACTACTCCTAGGGCCAGTTCTTTTGGTGGCTTCCCTAGCTTTTCCCACAAGACTAGTCACAGTGGAGAGTAACAATAAGGCGCCTCACTCATTTATTTGGGCTTCTAAACTACTACTCCGTCCTGGTTTATTCCTCACCATTGTAATTTGTGCTAAATTTTGACCAAAGATTTAACTGATAAAATGGTACTCAAAACACTTAGGCGCGGTGCATCTAGGTGTGTAAGTCATCTTACGAAAACCAAATAATCCGAAAACACTTAGGCGCGGTGCATTAACTTCTACCTCATTTCTTGTTTCTTGACATATCAACCAATATGAGATAAAGAGTGTGCATGCTTTTAATGACTTGAGATATCAAACACGACATGTAGTGGTTAGTTCATTGCATGCAATACTATTAATTAGCAAATAAACATTAACGTTTCTTGTTTTCTCCTCCTCCTTGGTCACGGTGCACAGAGAAATAACCACAGAGAAGGAAGCTAAAAGTAAACAATCAAACGAGCATTTTTGCATTTGTTTTGCATTGAATCGTTTCACAAGCTTGACTAGTGTTGTTTTTCCACTTTTACAAAAACCGCATCGTAATGTTCAAACGTGCATTTGCACGTACATAAGTAATAGTAGTACTCCCTCCGTCTAGGTGTACAAGTCTTCCCTCCTTCTTGGTCACCGTGCACAACCAAAGATGACTTATTAACCAGGACGGAGGGAGTAGCACAGTCTGCAAGCATATATCGAGAGAGACGTGTAGTCCAATAGTATATAGTAAAGTTTGTGCTATATGCACGTACTTGCAAAATGCGTAATAATACACAACGTTTCCAAACTTTCCCTTTTACATACTTAATTAAGGACGCTAAAAATTCCTGAACGTTCGGGATTTATCATTTGCGTCCCAAAACTAATGAGATCGCCTTACGAAACAAAAATTATACTCCTCCTAAAAGACACGGCGCTCGCAGGAGTGCTTGCGTCACGCCACGAGTGCCCTGGTGCGCGGTCGTTTCCCAGTGCGCCGACACAACGCCTCTTCCTCAGCCTCGCAACTCGCGAGGTGATGATTGGCGGCTTGCCGGCAGGCGAGCGCGATCTCACCGGTGTGGTGATCCGGCGCCAACAGGTACTCCTCCTGGCTGGAAGCGTGCACCCGGTCCATGTACCGCCAAGCGTAGATGAGGCGCTTGGGCCCGACTGCACTCAGGGCATCGGCACGGGCGTCCTCCGCCACCCTCACAGCCCTCGCACGAGCCTTCTGCCAAAGAACCAATTGCTTGACTCTCTCGAACGAGACATAGATCTCCCAGAAAGCTTGTTGCGCGGTGCGCTTCTCTCCCTCGGCCTTCTTCTCCGCCTCTATTTTGGCGTGCTCTGCTGGAGGCAAAGCCTCCCACAAGGCGACATCCATTTATTTCCAAAGCTCCTCAAGGCTGGGGGGGCTCGGCGGGCGACGCGGCGTCCTCCTCATAGCGGGGAGCCGACGCGTCCTCCGACGCGCGTGCCGGCGAGATTGAGAACGCTGACGCATCCACCTTGACATGTCGCGGCGAGGAGCGAAACACCGACGCGTCCTCCTCGACTAGTGGCGACGAGGAACGGAACGGCGACGCGTCGCATCGCGGCGAGGAGCGGAACACCGACGCGTCCTCCTCGACTAGTGGCGGCGAGGGACGGAACATCGACGCGTCGCGTAGCAGCAAGGAGCGGAACACCGACGCGTCCTCCTCGACTAGTGGCGGCAAGGAACGGAAAGGTGATGCGTGACCGTCCGCGTGGTGCAGCGAGAGGCTCCTAGGGCTTGGGAGGGGAGATGCCATGGTGGTCGACGTGAGAGGGAGGGGGAGGAGATAGCAATGTCGTGGGAGGCGCGGTATTTATAGCGTGCAATGGCACACCTATGTAAGATATGGACTGAGCTGCACTGACTTAACTCCAGGTCCAGTTGCATCACTGACATGTGGGCCAGTACTCTGCTAGGCCCGTATGTCAGTGACCCAATGCACCTGAAGTTAAGTAAAAGCTACGTGGGCATATTTGTTGGAGTAAATTACGGGGGAGCGAAGGGGTGGAATGGAAATATTGCTGGTCACAATGAATTGGACGAGCGTGGCGGGAGGAGAGTCATGCATGCAGATTTTTTCACATGGGGTGGAGTGGTGGGACCGTTGGAGGGAGAAGGAGAGTTTGACAGGCATATTGTTTCCACACATGGAGAGGAAAAGATTTGGAGACATACGGGCTTCCTGCAGGTATGGGGAACGATGCATAATAAGTCATCTTGCATGCCGGGCTAGATATAGTCTCAAGTCATTAAAAACATACACGCCCCACACATGTTCATATTTCAAGGTGCACTAAATTATTGCATGCGATGATTAAGGTTGGCCATCATGGTGGTATCTTTGCTGGTATCATGCACACGGGAATAGCAAACATTCTGATGTGGCAAAGAATTAAAGAAGAGAGGGGGGTTAGACTAACTAGTGTTCATGCATGCATTTGTAAACACATTTTTTTTGAAGAACGACAGCATTAGTTGAGTACTTTTGCAGACTTCAAAAACTATTCCACCGCCTCTACTATCTTGCTAAGAGTAGGTGAAATTTTTGAGTCGAGCCCTTTAAACTAGAAGGGAGGTGGTGGTACTCTAATAGCTAGGTGTGTAAGTCATCTTACGAAAACCAAATAATCCCAAAACACGTAGGCGCGGTGCATTAACTTCTACCTTGTTTCTTGTTTCTTGACATATCAACCAATAAGAGATGAGGGTGTGCATGCTTTTAATGACCTGAGACTATCAAACATGACATGCAGTAGTTAGTTCATTGCATGCAATACTATTTAATTAGCAAATAAACATTAATGTCTCTCGTTTTCCCCTCCTCCTTGGTCACGGTGCACAGCCTAAGATGACTTACTCACCTAGACGGAGGGAGTATCAACATTCACAATGTCAAATCAATATTTTTACACTCATTATAAAATGTAGTTCTTATACTCATTATAATCAGTATTGTAGATACTGATATTTTTAGTATAAATTTGGTCGTGGGATTTCATTGATGCCTGTCAAAGCATGGAGGAAGCGGAGCTTAGGGCTTGCATTGCCGGTCTCTACATAGGTATTTCTCTTCATAATCCTGTAATTTTAGAGACTAATTACTTTTTTGTGGTAGCGTCTCTTGCATCGGGGGACTATGACAGGTCTGCTATGCGTGACCTAAAGATGAAAGTGTTGAGCATCTCGAAGTTGATCAACAATCTTCAATTGTCAAAGATTAGCCGTTCGGCCAATAAGGTGGCACACTTAATCGCTAAGTATAGATTTGACAATAGATTAGATGGTATTGTTGTAAATAACGTACCGCCCTGTGTGGTGAATATTGTATCAAATGACTGTACTGGTGTGGCTGGTTAATTAATATAAGGTGGTGTTTAAAAAAAGTATATATTTGGTCAAACACTTTGCAAACGGTTGATGGGAGTAAAAAGGACCAGAGGGAGTATCATGCATGCGGAGTAGGCAAAAAAAATGCTCATTTTTAGCTGGTCGAAGTCTCAAAGGGAGCGACCGCGCGAGGGAGGCGAAGGTCGTGGGAGGCGCGACGGTTGACGGAATTAAGTGAAGTTACATCCACGTGCCGGCATGGCGTGCGAATAGGCAGAAGCTATACCGTCAGGCCTACGATATGGGTCTAGTAGACATGACATCTAGTGGGTCCCGCATAGTTATCGAGAACTCTATGGGGGCTTGCAGCCGTTTTTCCACCGGGCAAGCCAGCAACCCCACGCCATTTGCACGCCCTACTCGTCCCCGTCTTCTACCTCACAACAGTTCGCTCCTAGTCGTCCCGTCCTTTCACATTAGTTGGCTCCCAGTTTTTGCAGGGTACAACAGTTCAACTTCTCCTAACCCTCCTCCAAAATCCATGGCCTCCCAAATCTCCATGGTCGCCGCTGAGTACCAGGTTAGAGCCATCACCATCTACATACGTGGATCCGCGACGGTGAAAGCATGGCTTGCTCGCTTCCTACGCATGTTCAACAGTTCAACGGATGAGTGGGTCGCTGGGCTAGATGTTGAGTACACCACAGTCCTGGGACGAGAGAAGGATCTAAAGGACGAAGAGAGGAAGAAGCCCGTCGTGATCTAGGTTTGCGTACATAATGTTTGCTTGGTCTACCACATATGCCATGCCGACGTTGAGTGCCAGGATTTTAAGAACTTCCTCAAGGACAAAAGAGTGAAATTCGTTACTGTAGGCTTTAAGAACGACAAAGAAGTCCTGTGTCGGATAGGTCTCGTTGTAGGCCAGCCCTTCGATCTCCAAAAGGCAAGCCTGGTGTCCTCCTCTCAACCTTCAATGCTGACCCTGGCAACAGCCATGATTGATCCTTCGTATGCTAAACTAAAGAAACCTCATCACGAGTTTCATCATGCATGGGAGTCGAAGACATTAGATGAAGATCACATCTTGTATGCAACAATGGATGCCTACCTTTGTTTAAATATCTACATGGGTTGGATGAAGAAGCAGAGCCCAGTGTCCGGTTCAAGCAAAGAAGCGTCGGCGAAGAGGAAGAGGAAGAGGGACGAGGACGTGGACTCGGACTCCGAGTAGGTGGTAGTGTTGTCGCTCATGCTGGTTCTACTGCAGTGTCAAGCTGACTAGCTGCTTAGTTTATTTTCAAGGGTGTGTTATGCTGAGGCCCTAGCAGAACTATGTTTATGTTCTTTCTCATTATTTGAACTGTTTAGTACGTAGAGTAGTACTATTACTATGTCTTACTACTGTTCTTCTTGCAGTTGGTACTACTGCTCGTACCTTCGTGTTCCCACTGTACTTAATATGTTCGTACTAGTAGTATAATTTGGTTCAGTCGATTTGTGAAACAAGTTCGATGGAGCGAAGGAAGAAGATGGCAGAAGAGCTGGAAGAAGCCCTTCTAGCCATCCATGTTGCATCAAACGGCTCACATGAGTCGACTGACCCAAATTGCTCCTTCAGATTGCAGGATCCACGTGGCATTCAAGGTCTCGAAGGTAGATTCCGCATCCGCACCCGGTTTGCGGGCTTGAAGCACGCGCGACCGGCTTCCGCCGCGACAGCCACCATGCGCGCCTCCTCCCCGCGGGCGGAGACAAAAATGACACGCTAGTTCCTCCTCGCCGGCGTGCTGGAGCACGCGCTCGTCCTCCTCTTTGTATGCTGCATGCATAGACGCGGCTCCACCAGCTGCTCGCGTGCTTGGCAGCGCGGCGGCATGGCGAGGAGGGACTGCAGACGACGTGAGCGGGTGAGCCTTCGGCTTCATGGCACAGGGATGGCGGCGACATGGCGGTGATGGGCGAGAAATTGTTGGCCGGAGCAGGCGGGCGCCGGCATGCGCAACGGCAGCGGCAGCATATTGATGAGTGCGTGTATGGGAGCTTACTTTAGTTTTATATGAGGTTGGTCAAACTTAAAAGAACACCATACTAGTACACGTGAACATTAGACTTAGGCAGTGCTTTTTTTTGAAGTTAGTACCATAGCCACGATACGGAATCATGTGCAAGCGCGTGAACCGCGGCCGTGCGGTCGATCGAACGGTGCGTCACCATGTCACGCTCGAAGGACATCCATCGAACCTTTTTGTGTGTGTGAAAAAAATCCTCGAATATTACTCAACTTTTTTTTCCTGGGAAAGTTCTTGACGCTGCAATATTTCCATATATTTGAGTTTAGCTCCAGTTTGTGTTTATTTGGATTTGGATGTTTTAGGTGCGCCCTAGTTTTTTTAATACTTATTTTGTGTGTATGACTGAGAGAGAACGTGTGTATGTGTCCATATGTGTGTTGTGGCGGAAGGGCAATGTGGAGACAGTGTGCGTGTGATACAGACATAGAGAGGTGTGAATGTGCAAACGATCATGCATGAGTGAGATATAGACAGATGCCGATACATTGTGTATACATGAGAGAACGGTCTTCTAGTTTACTTGTGTGTGTGTGTGGGGGGGGGAGAGAGAGAGAGAGAGGGAGAGAGAGAGAGGAGCATCCGTAACACAACAACCATCTCTCTCGATTCGTCCGTCCCTCGCATGATCGCATGCAACATATGCATCAACGCGCACATTTTGACACCCTCACTCGGCCCCTGCCCACCTCAAGGCCCGCGCAATCTCTTCGTGAATACCCATTTCTCTCCTTAGGTTTGTTTTCTCTCAATATCTGACACACACACACATGCATGCATGCACACACACACACACGCAAAGACACACACACACGCGCGCGCACACAGCACAACACACACACACACTCCCCCGAGCACACAATTCATCCCCATCCAAGGTTATACGGCGACCACTCTCGCTTGTGCTTCTTTGCACCCCAACATGCACAACACCTCAATCTTCAAAGAGGGCATCGAGCAGATCGAAGACGGTGACCACACCATGCTAGAGAATGCGGGGTCATTTGGAAGCAGGGTGATGTGACGACGGCTGACTGACTCCTCCCCCCACCCTCTCTCTCTCTTGCACAAAATTACCAATCCCTCTCTCCCCCGCACAAAATTGTCGATCCCTCAACCCATGAGATCCTTCCCCTCTCGTCCATGTTTTTCCAACTCTCTCATCAAACATGTTGTCTCTTCTCCTTCCACGTATACAGAATCACGTATATTACATGTCTCCATCTTTCTCACAGACCTAACTTCTTCCTCTCTCTCTCTCTCTCTCTCTCTCTCTCTCTCTCTCTTTGTGTGTGTGTGTGTGTGTCTTGTTAGGTCTGTCTCCTACTCTCTCGTCCACATACATACAATCTTTCCCGCCCTATTTGCTCCATCTTCAAAAGCTCTCTCTGCACGTTTCATTCACACAATGGGATATGTCAAAATGTTGCTTCTATAATGGCTGATGTAGAGTTTTGGTTGTTTTTGTTGCATCCTACAAAGTAATAACTATGAAATGCATTTAGATTCTCAGTTGACTAGGATTATGTGAGTTTGAGCATGTTGTGAAGTACTATAGACCTTGTATACATCATGGGATTCGACAATGATTGTAACTATTGAATTGTATAGACCATTACATTCGAAGTCAATAGCCTAATATATTTATTTCACAATTTCAACAAATGATTAGTTCACGACAAACTAAGAAAACAAATGAGTACTCCCTCCGTTTTTATTTAATTCTGCGTATTAGCATTGGTCAAAGTCAAGTTTTGTAAACTCTCAGAAAGCTTATAACAAAAAATATTAACATATACAATAACAAATAAATACCATTAGATTCATTATTGAATGTACTTCCACATCATACATATTTGTTATGGTAAATGTTTATATTTTTATATAAACTTGGTCAAACTTTAGGAAGTTTGACTTCGGTCAAACCTAATATGCAGAGTTTACTACTACTACTCGCTAGTTGCTTAGACGAATCACTCAACACGCCACACGGGGAGTCCAGTGTCACAAAATTTTGAGGTTGGCGAGAAAATCTCCCGCGACCCTGATTCGAGCAGTGGGAAGTTAACATCATAGCCTTTGGAACAGGCCTACGTACGACGCTTGGTAGGGGCTGTTTTTGTAACTTCAGGTTCACCCTACCCAGCCAGCCCCACCCCGGCACCCAGAGTAGTACACCTGAATACTCCCCGTTTTCTATCCCCACCGCAAAATAGACTTCTCCACGGCACCGCAGCCTTCGTGCTCCTCCCCTTTACATCGGCGCACTCATCCACCACAGCGCATCTGCCTCATCGACGACCTCGTACGCCGCACTGGAGCCGGTCCACCGTCGTCATCGTAGACGGAGCCTCTTCCCCGGCATCGTCTTCCATGGTCTCGGATCTGCTTCCCGGAAGCTGATGCCAAGCGCACAAGTACCACCGTCGTGGACAATGAACTGACTCCCGTTGCCGACCATGACTCATAGAGGCCGCCGCGACCATCGTTCTCCTCCTCGATTGGTAATGTGTGTATTGAATCACTTAGCAGTACATGTGCAGTTCCAATTTTGTTCATACGTACCCTTCAATTTTCCTGGGTGCTATTATTCCTGTAAAAGCAATTGGTTATAGCCTCCATTGTCCAACATAATATCAACTTGTAATTGTGCGTTGCTCCTGTATCGCGCTCTGCTTGGGTAGGTTCTTCATCTGCAACCAGCAGTGTGGCAAATGATGGAAAGGTTTTTAGAACTAGCAAGATGCCCATGCGTTGCACGCATCAAGATGCATTTGTATGAGGAGTTTATCTTGTGGGAGAAAAGGATGAACGAGGGAAGGCCTTATTTGAAAATCTGGAAAGGGGTATGGGTATCTTTTTGCAAAATTCCCATTTTTTTCCTTCCTATCTGTTAGATATAAATCGGACGGCCTATATTGCAAGAAAAAAAGTATAGAGAAAAAAAGTAGACAGTAAAGGAAGTAGAGATAAATATTAAATATTAAATATTAAATAAATATAACCATAGAGAAGAAAGTAGAGATAGCAGAGACGTCGGGAAAGGATCGCGCGCGCGGGAAAATGCGGTCGGGCGTGCGCTAGTTTTGGCGCGCGGCGTCCGACGCGCTTTATAAAATCCAACGCCCTCCCACCGCTCTATGCCTTGCCACCGCTCTGTGCCTCGCCACCGCTCTCTCCCCGTTCTTTTTCGCCTCTCCGCCGCCGCGCCACCATGCCGCCGCTGTCACGCCCAATATGCGATACTATCCTAAAGAGACTCGAAGGTCCCACCAAGGATAGAACCGCATATTGAAACACTTTTGCAAGGTGGATCTCATTACATCAACATTACATAATAGATGGGGATACATACAAGAGGCATACAATGCCACACGAATACAACATCACAATACATGAGAACAACATCCGACTACAGATGAAACACAAATAGAAGCTCAAACGACATCCACCCTGCTAGCCCAGGCTGCCGACCTGGAACCTATCCCCTGATCAAAGAAGCAGAAGAAGAACTCAACGCAAGCAAGCATCGCTCTTGCGTCATGATCATCGCATAACCTGTACCTACAACTGTTGGTGTAGTAATCTGTGAGCCACGAGGACTCAGCAATCCCATTACCATGGGTATCAAGACTAGCAAAGCTTAAAGGGAAAGGAAGGGGTAAAGTGGTGAGGCTGCAGCAGCGACTAAGCATATATGGTGGCTAACATACGCAAATAAGAGCGAGAAGAGAGAAAGAGGAACGGTCGTGAAGCTAGCAATGATCAAGCAGTGATCCTGAACTCCTACTTACGTCAAACATAACCCAAAACCGTGTTCACTTCCCGGACTCCGCTGAAAAGAGACCATCACGGCTACACACGCGGTAGACGCGTTTTAATTCGGATCTGGTGTCAAGTTATCTACAACTGGACGTTAACAAATTCCCATCTGCCTATAACCGCAGGCACGGCTTTCGAAAGTTTAAACCCTGCAGGCGTGTCCCAACTTAGCCCATGATAAGCTCTCGCGATCAACAAAGGATATACCTTCTCCCAGGAAGACCCGATCAGACTCGGAATCCCGATTTAGAAGACATTTCGACAATGGTAAAGCAAGACCAACAAAGCCGCACGAATGTGCTGACAAATCCTGATAGGAGCTGCACATATCTCGTTCTCAGGGCACACCGGATTGTCCAAACTTCCGGTACGCCAGCCCAGAGTTGCCCCTGGTGGCCACCGGCGGTTGATAGGTTGGACCAACACTCACGACGAGCACTGGCCCGGGGGGGGGGGGGATAAAATAAAGATGACCCTCGGGCTCCGGAAACCCAAGGGAAAAAAGGGCTAGGTGAGGCAAATGGTAAAACCAAGGTTGGGCCTTGCTGGAGGAGTTTTATTCAAAGCGAACTGTCAAGGGGGTCCCATAAATCACCCAACCGTGTAAGGAACGCAAAATCCGGGAACATAACACCGGTATGACGGAAACTAGGGTGGCAAGAGTGGAACAAAACACTAGGCATAAGGCCCAGTCTTCCACCCTTTACCAAGTATATCGATGCATTAATTAAATAAGAGATATTGTGATATCCCAACATAATCCTGTCCACCATGGAGAAATCTTGAACTTCACCTGCAACTAACAACGCTATAAGAGGGCCTGAGCAAAAGCGGTAACATAGCCAAGCAATGGTTTGCTAGGAAGGGTGAAAAGGTTAGAGGCTAACATGGCAAAATAGGGAGGCTAGAAGAGCAAGCGATAGGTAGTGCAGCAAAGCAATAGAATGAAGCAACTAGCATAGCAATGATACTAGTGAGATCCAGGGTAGCGGTCATCTTGCTGAAATCCCGCAAGGAAGAAGAACGAGGTCCATGAAGAAGACGAACCGATGAAGTCGAACGAATCCTCACAACTCCGGAACGAAACCGAAGCTAACGATAGAAGCAAACCAGAAAGAAGCATACAACGTGGTAAACACACAAGCATAAACATGGCATGATGCACAATCAAGTATGATGCATGTCCGGTTTAATGAGGCATGGCATGTCAAATTGCAGCACACAATACTACAAATTAAGTGGAGCTCAATATGCAACGAGTTGCATATTGAAGAAACACCACATTCGAGTTATTTAGTTTGCTCTCGTTTAGGTACTCAACAATATTAAATGTTGTTAAACATGGAAAGAGGTGGAACATAAATAATCTAACTATTTAGGCAAGTTTAAATGAGGCCGGAACAACAAACAACAATTCCGGAAAATCCTCATATGCAATTTATGAATTTGGTACTGTTCTGCCCTAACTATATTTTAGATTTGTTAAACAATAAAACAAAGTCCACCATGTTAAACTAGGCATTTTTCCACCCCATTTACATATAAAGTTTATTTAAAACCGAGCTATGGTTATTTAGTTATGAAATAAATCATTTTAACATGGCATTTGAGCAAATTTAATCAAACATCATTTTAAACATTTTAAACATATTTAACATGGATGAAAGTGGCAAAATATGAAACTAGATGAAATTCTAAGCACTTTACATATATAATTTGTTTTAAACCAATGCATGGTTAAGTAATTATTGATGCATGAACATGGAAGGGTAATCTGTAAAACTATAATTCCCTGGATAATAGAGAAAATCGCAGCGCAGGAAAAAAACAACACGGGCCGAATCTGAGGCAAACTTGGCTGGGGGGAGCTGCTGGTTGCTCACCATGGGCTGGGCCAGCAAGAGAGGAGGCCAAGGCAGGCCGCGAAGGGGTGCGCAGGGCCTGGAGGCGCGGTCAACGCGGGCAGGACCGGGTCGAGCGACGTGCTCGCTGTTGCTGCTGTTGTTTCTGAAGAACAGAAACAGGGCGAGGCAGGGGATCGAGCAGTAGGAGGAAGGCCGCGGCGGCACTGGAGGGTCCTGGCGTGGGCATCGGTGGCCGGGGACGGGGCCCAGCCGGCGGGATCCGGCAGGAACGGTCAAGGGCGGCCGAGGCCAGCCGGATCTGGTGATTTCGACGAGGTTCCCTGACAGCAGTGCTCCATCGGAAGCCCATGGCGAACCTGCGACGGGTCAGAGAAGAGGAGGTGAGAGAGAGAAGAACAAGAAAATGGAAGGGGAGGCAGTGAAGAGATTGGTGGGACGGGTCTGCTGGAGGAGGTCGCCGGTGACGCAGCTGGTCACCTAGTCGACGACGACGACGAGGCCGCCGGAGGCGTGGGTCGACGTTCTCCTGGACGGCTGGATCGAGGGGCTTGGCGACGTGGACGCCGGAGTTGGGGTCCTCGGTCACGGGGTGTGGAAGGAGGAGCTCGAGCTCCTGGTTTCTGCTCCGGAGGCGCGAAGTAGAGGAGGCCGGTGGTGCTGGAGGCGGGGACGAGGCCGGAGACACGGGGCCTCGTCGGATCGGACGGAGACGATGTCGGGAGCTAGGGGTTCCTCCTCCTCGCTCCCCTGCTCGATGCAGGAGCAGACGCCGGCTGGACTTGGGGCGTTGAAGACGGGCAACGGCGGCGAAGAAGCTCCAGGACGGCAGCAGCGACATGGCTTGACCTGGAGCTCCATCGGGCGACCATGGCTGTTCCCTAGACAGCCAACAGGGAGAGACGTGATGCGAGGGAAGAGGGAGAGAGAAACGGGAGGAAGGATAAACACGGGGGAAGGAGACGGGTCCTGCTGGCTTTGTTGCTGATGGCGTTTGGGTGCCCCGGTGAGCTGCGGCTCGTCGCCGGCAGCGACGAGAATGGAGGAGAGGCTCGAGCGAGGGGCTGCTGCCTTGGTTCGATCTAGTTCAAGCGGGGCCAGGGTTGCACGGGTTGGTTAGCTGGAAGTGGCTGCGCGAGAGGATTGGGCAGATGGGATTTGGAGGGATCCCAAGGTGGGAGGTGGCGGCGGCGCGACCGGACAGTCTCCCTAGGTTTTAGGGTTGGACTAGTTTAGGTAGGGTTTCATCTGCTATATATAGCAGGAGGATTTGGCTAGGGACTATATATATGAAAAAGGAGGGGAGTTTGGATCATCCTATCGCGACCGGGCAGTTCGGAATAAAATAGGCAGGGAGTCCAAATAATAAAACGGAGATGTTTTATAGATGTTTGGGGATGATCCGGATCCAATGGTGACGACTACTCGGGTCGGGTTCAGGACAATTTTCGGACGCGCGCAAGAGGGGATCGGTGGCGTGCAGAGAGGTTAGGTGGTCTGACAAGAGGGAAATGCAAACATGGTTGGTCTCGGAACGGTCAAAGAAATTAAGGGGGGAACACAGCAACTACGAACGGGTGCAAGCTTTATGAAAACAATGACGGCAACGAGTGCGGATGCAATGCAAATGATGACATGAGATGAAATGCAAGACCTGAACAAAAGCAAAACAAAAGACAAAAACCCAACAACGGAGGAAATAACATATCGCATCTCCGGAAAAGGCAAGAGTTGGAGTTACGAATATGGAAAGTTGTATCCAGGGCGTTACAACACTCCACCACTATGAGAGGATCTCGTCCCAAGATCTAGGATGGCACCGGAGAGAAACGGATGAGGAAGGGAAGAGGTAAAACTAAGTTGCTTCTTTGACCAATGAGTGAAACCAAAGAACCTTGAGAGGTTGAAAAGTTGAAAGAAAGATCACAACGGAGTTGAACACAATTGAGAGCACTGCGGTAGAGAATAGAAACGAGGAACACCATGTGAACCTTGGAGGTTGCAAGGCTATGAATGACGAGTACAATGGACAAGAAGGAATTGAAACCACTCCGGTTGAAACAAGATGAGAGAGGAAGAATCCGAGCAGCACTGCAGTTGAACATGAAAGGAATAGAACATGAACTTGAGAAGATGGGAAGATACTTGATGAAATCAACAACACACTACCTCCGGAACTATTGAAAGAATGGCATAATGGGTGAGAAGGATTTCAGACAGCACTCAGGTTGAAAAGAGATGCAAGACTTGATAGGATGAAAATAACTTGAATGAGAGCACAACACCCCGGTTAAATGGCTAAGCACGAAAAGAACACGATCTTCACAATTCGAGATGATGAGCGAAGAGAGCAACATCACAATGCCTCCGTAACGAAAGAATAGAAGTTAGATCATTGGGATAAAGGGACGGAGAAGAAAATGACAACTTTTGCCACAAGTGAACTTGGAAAGCATCCTTGCAAAGAAGAATCAAACGGAGTTGTTGGAAAATCAACAAAGAAAAGCACAAGCTTGTTGTGGGCTTATGGCAAACATCTCAAAATGATGAGGTGACAACCGGCCACTAACGAAAACAATTGATTGGTTGAGATCGATTAAGAGAAGAGAAACTTCTTTCAGCGAGAGGATAACTGGAGAATTTGGGTCATTTATAGCACCACAATTAGCAACATTCCTTAGGGAAGGCTTTTAGGTGAAATATAACCCAAGATAACTCCCATGAAGAGACTAATGGATTTAAAATACCTCATTCTTGACAACATGTGAATCACGAAACATGAAAGGAAATTGTCAAGAATGATATAACACCATCTCGAAGATAAGGTAGAAGGAATTACACTTTGGAATGCAAGATGAAGAATGCTTGAACTCCTCAAAACAAAACATGTGTTGGGCACCATGTTTATTTAGAGTATAGCTTGGCGGGTCATAACTTCGAGAGAAATCTTGAAGAACAAATGAAGAATGAAAAGAATCCTTGATGAACCACTATGTAGAGCCTCCATGGTGATCTCCGGTAATAAAAGGATGATAGAAAAAAAGAGAAGTTGAAAACGCAAGGTGAAGCCTTGAGATGATTTAGATGGAGCTTTGCGACGATATAACCGAGAAAACTTGGAACTCCGGAAACGAAAAGATGAAACATCTCGAACTAAGAAATGTGACATGATGAACAACTCTGGAAACAAGAAACTAGATCACTTCAAACAATAATAAGAATTACATTATGCATATCCTTCACTAATTTAAATTGATGACAAGCAACGGATTTGGCATACTACTTATTCTCGTAGAATGGATTAAGAGGGATATAGCGTAAACTTGAGAACGTATTGATGGAACCACCGGTGGGATTGGAAAGAACGAATGAAATGATACGGTAACAAAGGAAGAGGAATGTTGAAAGAACCACCGTAAGAATTGAAAATGAAAGTAGCAAAGGCACAATTCACAGGGAAGAATTGAAAAAACGAATGAAGATACTTGAGGGGATTTAAATACATGAGAACAAAGAGATCATGAACTGATTAGAGGGTATTTGAACGATGCACCGGTAAGATTTGGAGAATGATAGCTACACGTTGCGAATGAAGAATTATGACATGATGGCTTTCGGAGGAAAGAAATGGAAACAACTAATGAAATGCTCTGGATGGTAAGAAAAGAATTGTCACAATCAAAAACAATTATGAGAGGATGGCATAAAGCTAGAACCATGAATCTTGAAGAGAATGGAGCAAGATTTAAGAGAAACTCTTCTTCGGCGTTCACATGTTGAGAATGATGATGAGAACCACCATGACAATTGTTGAGGCACTCCGGAATGAAAATTGGAAAGGTTGAACCAACGATGAAAAGAATTCGAAAGATCTTGGAGAAAGACATATGACTGATGATAATTCATTCTTACGTCAAACGTCGAAAGACTTTGGGAATGGCTCCGGGAAAATTAGAAGAGTCAGGTAAGATCCTGGAAAAGACCTGTGGGTTAGGGCCCACTAAAAGATACACCGATGAACAATTGATTGAAAGGGGGGATTGCACCGGTTGAATTAAATGGCTTGAATGAGATAACAACCTCAAAATAACTTGAACAGATAGAGAATGGAAGCACGAATCTTCCGAGATACCTTCAACACTCCGGATATGAACTGGGAGAGGTGAATAAATAATAGAGCCTTGGATAAGAAATTCACATGGGAAGATATGTGAAACAACAGAAAAAGATATGATAACACCGAGACTTGAAATTAATCCACCGGAGAAGAAAAAAGACGAAGAATAATGAACTTGAAGCTCCGTTAGTATCTTTGTGAGAATCACCGGATAAGAACATTGACGGAAAAGAATGGAGAAACTTCACATCCATAAGATGGATACTTGATTAAGATATCTAAGTCCTTGAAGGAAAAGGGTGGGAGGGCAGGGAAAACAAAGACAACTTGGGATGGATGAAACAAACACCGGTGAGAAAACTTAGAGTTGATCTTGCGGATGTTGAAAATGATCGGAGCCACTTGAAGAGAAGCACACCGGTTGAAAAAGAATTAACATGACGACCTCGATGATCAAGAAGGATTAGCACTCCCATAGAAATATGAGAACACCGCTTAGGAAAGGTATGGATTCAACATTTGACTTCGAAGCAACTCGAATTCCACAAATAAAACAAAACAAAGGATTTGGCTTGCAGAATAAGCCGGAACAAACATATGATAGATCCCATATCGTATCATGTGTCTGTTGGAAAGATAAAACTAGAGCTACTTGAATTCCAACCTATAAACTCCCGAAACTTTCTGGTTATGCAATCTGGTGTTGGGGATACAGGGGAAGCAATATATATCTCACCCAAACTAACAATCCCTACATCCAGCTGTATCCATCCGTCAACACATAACCAAGAAAACTCCGGAAATCGTGTACCTCAACCTTCGAAAAGCATCCGTTATACAAGCTATGGCAATACTCCCGAACTCCCCAGTACTGGGTGGCGTCGAGGTTATCTCACCAACAATTGCATAAAAGAGATTTTCGATGTCGGCAACACCTCGGAGCTCAACTCCCCGGGTTACTGCCACATAAAAGACAGGAGGCACCAAGAACAATGTTCTCGTCACAAAACCATCGGAACGATTCCAAGATACCCGCGTGATCCTAAAATTTTTTTAGTGAAATTTGAGGAGAGGAAAGTCAAAACATCTACGTCAGGAGACCTCACCAGAGCGACGAAGGGACTGAGGAGTAAAAAGAATCCTACTCTCCGATATATATAATCCTAAGACTCAAAAATAGTTTTCTTCTAGACTCAACAACGGTCAACAATCAAGGGGGCTCCTATGGTCGGTCGAGGCTCTGATACCAACTTGTCACGCCCAATATGTGATACTATCCTAAAGAGACTCGAAGGTCCCACCAAGGATAGAACCGCATAATGGAACACTTATGCAAGGTGGATATCATTACATCAACATTACATAATAGATGGGGATACATACAAGAGGCATATAATGCCACACGAATACAACATCACAATACAGGAGAACAACATCCGACTACAGATGAAACACAAACAGAAGCTCAAACGACATCCACCCTGCTAGCCCAGGCTGCCGACCTGGAACCTATCCCCTGATCAAAGAAGCAGAAGAAGAACTCAACGCAAGCAAGCATCGGTCTTGCGTCATGATCATCGCATAACCTGTACCTGCAACTGTTGGTGTAGTAATCTCTGAGCCACGAGGACTCAGCAATCCCATTACCATGGGTATCAAGACTAGCAAAGCTTAAAGGGAAAGGAAGGGGTAAAGTGGTGAGGCTGCAGCAGCGACTAAGCATATATGGTGGCTAACATACGCAAATAAGAGCGAGAAGAGAGCAAGCAGAACGGTCGTGAAGCTAGCAATGATCAAGAAATGATCCTGACCTCCTACTTACGTCAAACATAACCCAAAACCATGTTCACTTCCCGGACTCCGCCGAAAAGAGACCATCACGGCTACACACACGGTTGATGCGTTTTAATTCGGATCTGGTGTCAAGTTATCTACAACCAGACATTAACAAATTCCCATCTGCCTATAACCGCAGGCACGGCTTTCGAAAGTTTAAACCCTGCAGGGGTGTCCCAACTTAGCCCATGATAAGCTCTCGCGATCAACAAAGGATATACCTTCTCCCAGGAAGACCCGATCAGACTCGGAATCCCGATTTACAAGACATTTCGACAATGGTAAAACAAGACCAACAAGGCCGCACGAATGTGCCGACAAATCCTGATAGGAGCTGCACAAATCTCGTTCTCAGGGCACACCGGATTGTCCAAACTTCCGGTAGGCCAGCCCAGAGTTGCCCCTGGTGGCCACGGGCGGTTGACATGTTGGACCAACACTCACGACGAGCACTGGCCCAGGGGGGATAAAATAAAGATGACCCTCGGGCTTCGGAAACCCAAGGGAAAAAAGGGCTAGATGAGGCAAATGGTAAAACCAAGGTTGGGCCTTGCTGGAGGAGTTTTATTCAAAGCGAACTGTCAAGGGGGTCCCATAAAGCACCCAACCGCATAAGTAACGCAAAATCCGGGAACATAACACCGGTATGACGGAAACTAGGGCGGCAAGAGTGGAACAAAACACCAGGCATAAGGCCGAGTCTTCACCCTTTACCAAGTATATATATGCATGAATTAAATAAGAGATATTGTGATATCCCAACATAATCCTGTCCACCATGGAGAAATCTTCAACTTCACCTGCAACTAACAGCGCTATAAGAGGGACTGAGCAAAAGCAGTAGCATAGCCAAGCAATGGTTTGCTAGGAAGGGTGAAAAGGTTAGAGGCTGACATGCCAAAATAGGGAGGCTGGAAGAGCAAGCGATAGGTAGCATAGCAAAGCGATAGAACGAAACAACTGGCATAGCAATGATAGTAGTGAGATCCAGGGTAGCAGTCATCTTGCCTGAAATCCCGCAAGGAAGAAGAACGAGGTCCATAAAGAAGACGAACGGATGAAGTCGAACGAATCCTCACAACTCCGAAACGAAACCGAAGCTCAATATGCAACGAGTTGCATATTGAAGAAACACCAAATTCGAGTTATTTAGTTCGCTCTCGTTTAGGTACTCAACAATATTAAATGTTGTTAAACATGGCAAGAGGTGGGACACAAATAATCTAACTATTTAGGCAAGTTTAAATGAGGCCGGAACAACAAACAACAATTCCGGAAAATCCTCATATGCAATTTATGAATTTGGTAGTGTTCTGCCCTAAACCGAATTTTAGAGTTGTTACACAATAAAACAAAGTTCACCATGTTAAACTAGGCATTTTTCCACCCCATTTACATATAAAGTTTATTTAAAACCGAGCTACGGTTATTTAGTTATGAAATAAATCATTTTAACATGGCATTTGAGCAAATTTAATCAAACATCATTTTAGACATTTTAAACATATTTAACATGGTTGAAAGTGGAAAAATATGAAACTAGATGAAATTCTAAGCACTTTACATATATAATTTGTTTTAAACCGATGCATGGTTAATTAATTATTGATGCATGAACATGGAAGGGTAATCTGTAAAACTATAATTCCCTGGATAATAGAGAAAATCGCAGCGCAGGAAAAAAACAACATGGGCCAAATTTGAGGCAAACTGGGCTGGGGGGAGTTGTTGGTTGCTCACCATGGGCTGGGCCAGCCGGAGAGGAGGCCAAGGCAGGCCGCGAAGGGGCGCGCTGGGCCTGGAGGCGCGGTCAACGCGGGCGGGACGGGTCGAGCGACGCGCTCGCTGCTGCTGCTGTTGTTTCTAAAGAACAGAAACAGGGCGAGGCAGGGGATCGAGCAGTAGGAGGAAGGCCGCGGCGGCGCTGGAGGGTCCTGGCGTGGGCACCGGTGGCCGGGGACGGGGCCCAGCCGGCGGGATCCGGCAGGAACGGTCAAGGGCGGCGGAGGCCAGCCGGATCTGGTGATTTCGACGAGGTTCCCTGACAATAGTGCTCCATCGGGAGCCCATGGCGAACCTGCGACGGGTCAGAGAAGAGGAGGTGAGAGAGAGAAGAATAGGAAAATGGAAGGGGAGGCAAGGAAGAGAGGGGTGGAACGGGTCTGCTGGAGGAGGTCGCCGGTGATGCAGCTGGTCACCTAGTCGACGACGACGACGAGGCCGCCGGAGGCATGGGTCGACGTTCTCCTGGACGGCTGGATCGAGGGGCTTGGCGACATGGACGCCGGAGTTGGGGTCCTCGGTCACGGGGTGTGGAAGGAGGAGCTCGAGCTCCTAGTTTATGCTCCGGAGGTGCGAAGCAGAGGAGGCCGGTGGTGCTGGAGGCAGGGACGAGGCCGGAGACACGGGGCCTCATCTGCTCAGACGGAGACGAGGACAAGATCTGGGGGTTCCTCCTCCTCGCTCCCCTGCTCGATGCAGGAGCAGACGTCGGCTGGACTTGGGGCGTTGAAGATAGGCAACGGCGGCGAAGAAGCTCCAGGACGGCGGCGGCGACATGGCTTGACCTGGAGCTCCATCGGGCGACCATGGTTGTTCCCTAGATAGCCAACAGGGAGAGACGTGAGGCGAGGGAAGAGGGAGAGAGAAACGGGAGGAAGGAGAAACATAGGGGAAGGAGACGGGTCTTGCTAGCTTCGTTGCTGATGGCGTTTGGGTGCCCCGGCGAGCTGCGGCTCGTCGCCGGCAGCGACGGGAACGGAGGAGAGGCTCGAGCAAGGGGATGCTGCCTTGGTTCGATCTAGATCAAGCGGGGCCAGGGTTGCACGGGTTGGTTTGCTGGAAGTGGCTGCGCAAGAGGATTGGGCAGATGGGATTTGGAGGGATCCCGAGGTGGGAGGTGGCGGCGGCACGACCGGACAGGCTCCCTAGGTTTTAGGGTTGGACTAGTTTAGGTAGGGTTTCATCTGCTATATATAGCAGGTGGATTTGGCTAGGGACTATATATATGAAAAAGGAGGGGAGTTTGGATCATCCGATCGCGATCGGGCGGTCCGGAATAAAATAGGCAGGGAGTCCAAATAATAAAACGGAGATGTTTTATAGATGTTTGGGGATGATCCGGATCCAACGGTGACGACTACTCGGGTCGGGTTCAGGACAATTTTCGGACACGCGCAAGAGGGGGGTTGGTGGCATGCAGAGAGGTTAGGTGGTCTGACAAGAGGGAAATGAAACATGGTTGGTCTCGGAACGGTCAACGAAATTAAGGGGGGAACGCAGCAACTACGAACGGGTGCAAGCTTTATGAAAACAATGACGGCAACGAGTGCCGATGCAATGCAAATGATGACATGAGATGAAATGCAAGACCTGAACAAAAGCAAAACAAAAGACAAAAACCAACCATGGAGGAAATAACATATCGCATCTCCGGAAATGGCAAGAGTTGGAGTTACGAATATGGAAAATTGTATCTGGGGCATTACAGCCACGTTGCCGGGAAACTTGGGGATACCGCGGCGTCCACGCGTGCCCCTCCGGCGGCTTCTCCGCCAAGATCCGGTTTCGCGGGAAGCGCCTCGGCCTCTGCAATTTCGACACTGCCACCGAGGCCGCCCGCGCGTACGACGTGGTGGCGTGGCGCCTCTGGTGGCCTCATAGAACGTTGAACTTCCCCAACGTGCCGACGCGGGAGCGGGCGCAGGAGCTCGCGCCTCTGCCATGGCTTGCACCGACGAGGATCGTCGCGACAACCGGAGGCGGGAGCACCGTCTCGGCATCGCCGAGATGGACGAGGAAGCCATTGCGCTGTGGCGCCAACACTTCCCGCGGGACATCATCAACGAGCGCAAGTTCTACGCGCAAAGGAGGGTGGAGAGGGATAAGAGGAGGGCGGAACGAGCCGCCTATCGCGAGGACAAGCGTAGGCGAAAAGCAGACGCTCAATTCAACATGAGGCTAGGAGCAGCGTCGCCCTGGTAATCGGACGACGATCGGTATCTTCACGCCTATAGTCAGACGTCATAGGAGGACATCACCGAGGAGCAGTCGGATGACGAGGAGTAGTTGAATTATCTTTTTTTATCTATCTATGCTGAGAACTATCCTCTACTCTCTAGTATCTACTTCTCGATCTCAGCACTGTAAACGCTTCTTTAAAGTGCCGCGTGTTGCGATTCTGTTGGAGATGCTCTAACATGGCAGACGAGTGCTTTAATGTTGCCCACAAGATGCGCGAGTATTACTAGTAGTATTTTTCTTGCCATGTTGAGATTTTGAAACCACGAGTGTGAACATGCAGAGGAGCAATGAAGACCAAACACGAGATATTCGGGACATCTTCAAGGAGCGTGGCAAGTTAAACAGGTGCTGCACCGAACCTGTTAAAACGAGCTTTGGTAAGTAACACCCTTTCAATTACTTTCATTTAGCCTCGTGTTCTTCGATGTGTATATGTTGTAGTTTCAGTTTCTCTTAAGCGTGGTGTTCTTCGATGTGTAATAAGAAGAGTCTTAATCGTCCTAATGCTTTCATTTTTAACATGATGTAGGAAGTGGGTGTTCTCACCGTGTAGTCTATTTTTATATTTCTTTTCCTTTTGAATTCACTTCTCCGAGTTCTGTTTATCTGGCTTCTACTAAATGGATCTAGGTTTCTCTGAGTATTGATCTAAAAAAGAAGTAACTTCATGTCAGGATGCAGTTCCTGCGAGGAGGGAAGTATGGTCAACCTCGAGATCATGTTTCCAAAATGAGGCTGGATTACACACAAGGTGCCAGTTCCCTAATGATGTTGGATTAGACACAAGGTGCAAATTCCTAGATGATGCTGGATTACACACTAGCCAGGTGGAGTCATCCATTGTTCGTGTCCTCGTGGCATTAGTAAAGGCTGAAAGAAAGCATGCAACAGCCCTTGAGAATGTAGTTGAGTCAAGCGAAAAGAGCAATCAGATGCTCTCTTCACCCAAGCCAAAGAAGAGATGGAAGAAGCCAGAAATAAGCTAGCAGAGGCAGAGCAGGCTAGGCGTCTCCTGCTATCTAAAACTGTTGTCAATACAAAATTTCCTTCATAATAGCTAGGTTCAAATGTTTACCAAGTCAGCATGCCTGTTGTGATGTCTGTGTATCTACTGATGTGGCACAAAATGTTTTTTGGGTCATATAATAACAGTAATTACTTTCCAAACAATAACAAACGAAGCATTGGACATGGTATAGTTCACGCGCAAGCCCGACATTCCAAGTCCAACTTCCACATCAAACTCATGTTCACAGATATCTGCACATTCATACATAATGTCCACAACCATCATTCACTTCAAAGTCAAAAAAATGTGAGGAGAGTTATAAATAAAGAAAAACCTCTACTAGTTCCTGCTACCAATGCGAGCACAACAAGTCAAGACCATGCGTAAATTAATTATATTTTAGTCATTTTTTGTGTTCTAAAATGCCTGTCGGCTCGCTGAAGGACGTGTTGCGGCTCACGCGTGGATTCAATGAAGGTAGGCGGGGCCGTCTCAAGCTGGTTGCACACAGCGAGGAGGCGTGCTCAGCCGGGCCTGCAGCGAGTAGGACCCTCTTGGTTGGCGCATCGGTTCAATGCCTGTGCTACGAGAGGTCGCGTCCATGTCAGAGCAATCAGTCCCTCCAGTCCTTTCTCGTTTGGGTATAACAAAATCTCGTTTTCCATTCACATTTTACAAGTAAAATTCGTGGACAAACTTTGACCCAAAGTACGATGGGGACTAGTAAATCAGAATGGAGGTAGTAGTTTTTTTTAATCAAAGAAGGGTGTCCCCTTCCGATTACTGAAAACCAGCATCTAAATCTAAACCATAGTATTTGCCCTAGAACTACCAGGTTCAACATCTCGTAACATAAACCCATACGACCATACGCCAAGGAGGTACGTAGTACTATGAATTCCATTTTCGCTCCATACCAATCGTTCTAAAAACTACTTACTACTTATAACGTGCCATTTAAAATCGGAACTCTTAACCCCGCTAAAAAAATGATATTTTAAACATGGCTACTCGGTCTATGGCAACTGGTGAGCCACCGCGCTCCAAGTCGTTCACCCGTGGTTCCGACCATCAACTCCTACAAAGGTGCTCCACCACGTACCCGGTACCCGCGAATGCAGCAATCATGCACCTAGGGTTTTAGGGTTTATTTGTTAATGTCGCCTTTACGTAACACTCATGTGTGCGAGACAGCGAGAGGCCGACTGCGTGCGTGCACCTCTTCTCTTCGTATATGTACTCCACCGTTTGTCTGGTGTCCAAAAAATTATAATAACTACTAGCAATGTGCCAATGCGTTGCCACACGATCAAAGTAGATTAATACATATTCACCGATTTGATAGAAAAAAAGTCTAGTTTTGAAATACGTATATCACTAAAAATATGTTATGTTTCACTCAAAATATATTCCTTTGGCGGTTTTGATGAGATAAGGGAGGCATGTTGTTCGTTTCAAGATTCGAGAAGTGGTATATGTCTAATTTCTACTCTTACTAGCAAGATGCCCGTGTGTTGCACGAAACATCAAAATCTCATGGGAGAAAAGGATGAACGAGGGAAGGCCTTATCTGAAAATGTGGTGAAGAGTGTAGGTAAATTTCCATATTTTCCTTCCTATCCGTCAGATATAAATCGGACGACCTACATTGCAGGATGGCAGGCCCACCATCATCACCAACTCTATTTTTTATCCCTACTCTTATAAAAAGCATTGTCAGTGATGATCGTGTGCCTGCCATCCTGCAATATAGGCCGTCCGATCTATAGCTGACGGATAGAAAGGAAACTATGGCATTTTGCAAAAAGATACCCACACCCCTCTCCACATTTGCAAATAAGGTCTTCCCTCGTTCATCCTTTTCCCCCACAAGATAAACTACTCATACAAATGCATCTTGATGTTCCATGCAACGCATGGCATCTTGCTAGTTGTTGCAAAAAGCCCATGTGTGTGTGAGAGAGAGGGAGAGTGGAGGAGGATGGAGTGCATGTGTGACAAAGACACAAGTAGTGTGTGTGCGATAGGTATCAGCTTAAAATGAGGCGATAGTGTGTGTGTGCACGATCGAGAGGGCGTGTCTCAAGAAGGGAAGAAAAAGCCAAATAGATACAAGGAGTGAGAGAGAGACATGTATGCGATGGTGGAAGCATGAGTGTGCGGGTGTATAAACCTATCTAGAGGCTAGCTAGTCGATAAATGCTTGTGAGAGAAATATGAGTCGGGGTGCGAAAGCGAGAGTTTTGTGTGTGAGAGAGAGAGACGGTATTCGGGAAGGGGGTGGAAGCAGGAGTTGTGTGTGTGTCTGTGAGAGAGAGAGAGGAGACGGTAGTCGGGGTTGTCTGATCGGTGTCAGTCTGGGATGGAGACGAAAAGGATACCGCAACAAATGTTGTGTCTACAGGAGAGAGAGAGAGAGAGAGAGAGAGTAATTTTAGTGGTATGAGTCATATGTAGAGACATATAGGGTGTGTGAGAGAATCCCATAGAGAGAAAGACAAAGTGAAAGGCGAGTGGAGACTGTGTGTGTGGAGGTGAAAAAGAAAGCTTAGGTATCGAGTGATACCAGAGAATAGTAGAGACGTGAGAGATAATGAAAACCATGTAATGTATAATGATAGGGAGAGTGTGACACTTCTCAAGGGAGACGTCGAGAGACCATGTTTGCGAGGATAGGAAAAACATGAAGTGAGCGTGCGGGTGAGCTGGAGAAAAGAGAGTGATGGCTACCTGAAGGAGCATGCATGCGAGAGAGATGGGCGTGAAAGGAGTGAACAAAAAAAGGATTCAAATATTTGAATTTGAGATGATGATACATGTAATCCATACTCGAACCAAAATTGATCTATCAAACATGCATACTCATATGAATTCACGCAGATCTATGTTATTTAATATGTAGAGATTACTGATCCATACATTTTAGTTGAACATAATTTGGTTAAAAAAATTCGAATTCAACCTTAAGATTTCGAGATCGTTGTATTTGTAAATTATATTATACATATAAAGGAGCAGAATTCTTTGTTGTGCTTTTGAAAGTATATATGTAAAAAAATGATGTATATAGAATGTAATTCCAATTGAAAATGGATCCCGCCCGAAAAAAATAGTAGAATACAAACGAGATTCGAATTGAGTTCGCACGGTAAACGTGCACTGTGCAAAATTTGAGCGAAGCGGGGAAAGTCGCAGTAACCTCCCGAAACCAAAATCTGCGAGATGGAAATCACTACTGCCTATCCCTGCCGCGCAAAGCCTATCTGCTAGATTTCTATAGGTTTCGATAGGGGTAGGTTTGTAATTTCACCCAAATGTGACGTAACCGCCTCTCACCCGGATTCATACACGGTGGGCGCCAAAACACAGTGTGCCCTCGGCCGAAATCAACTCCCTCCCCGATTCATATTCATACACGGTGGGCACCAAAAACAATCTCTCGTCGGCAAATATTCGGTGTATGCGAGATTACCGTCCTATCCCCAACCGACTAATGTTGATGTGACATAGTAGAAATTTGAAACGAGGGCTAAGTTTGTAAATTTCCTCGCATTTGAGACAAGCGCGCCCTGACTACATGGTTCCCCCCTTCCTCTCTACCTCCCTTTTCCCCATTCGTACTCCATGGTCGCCAAAACACCCTCTCCACCCCACCCTCCTCCTTCCGCCGCCGTCCGCCACCCCATCCACCACCGCCCTACTCCACCATGCCGGAGCTGATACCCCGACGCCGCCGTCCATTACAAGAGATCGACCTCTCTCATCCACACCTTTGGATCGGGATCCTTGCATCCCGTCCTCTCGCTTCATCCCCGCCGTCGTCCACCTTGCCGGCGCCGCTCCTACGACCGTCTCGTCCACCGCACCCCGCCGCCACCGTCTACCCTCCTAGATCTGCTTCCACGCCGCCGACAGCCATCGCTACCGCAGCACCGTCAAATTCTCACCAGATGCGTACACGACACTACACCAGAGGCGGCACTCTTTTGTATCTGCTCAACTTATTTATCGCAGCAAGAAAATAGATCGCCACTGCTTTACTCTGATTTCTTGTCTTGGTTGCGAAGTTGCCTTTTTCTAGTTTGCACCTTCAGATCCGCCATGGCACGCTCAACACTATACTCCCAATGCTTATGGTTTTCCACTTTTATATTCCACACTAGTTAAATCACAGTAGACTAAATTTCAAAATTGGGTAAGTCGATTTTTCAGAGCTCGCTGGTGCGATCCAAGGGGCTCGGGTGGTTGTGGGGCCTCGCCGAACAAAGAAAACTCGACGTGGGTGGGGGGGGGGGTCGCGGAGGAACACAGGTGGTGGGGGTGGTGGTCCGGCCTGCGGCCCGTGCGGTGTTCTGTATGGGAAGAATCACAGACGAGGAAGAAGAAGGGTTAGGAGATGTAGGATCTTCATCCAACCGCCTGAAATGGTCGAGAGACAGTTGGGAGTTGCATTCTTAATGCGCTC
>NC_057804.1:208631919-208663446 GCF_018294505.1 Triticum aestivum | reverse complement strand
ATACTCCCAATGCTTATGGTTTTCCACTTTTATATTCCACACTAGTTAAATCACAGTAGACTAAATTTCAAAATTGGGTAAGTCGATTTTTCAGAGCTCGCTGGTGCGATCCAAGGGGCTCGGGTGGTTGTGGGGCCTCGCCGAACAAAGAAAACTCGACGTGGGTGGGGGTGGGGGTCGCGGAGGAACACAGGTGGTGGGGGTGGTGGTCCGGCCTGCGGCCCGTGCGGTGTTCTGTATGGGAAGAATCACAGACGAGGAAGAAGAAGGGTTAGGAGATGTAGGATCTTCATCCAACCGCCTGAAATGGTCGAGAGACAGTTGGGAGTTGCATTCTTAATGCGCTCTGGTTCATCATGTGTGGGCACTGCGTAACCAACATTTTATTATCCAAAATCTGCTTGCTCTTCTTTACCATGTTCGATAGAGGTGTGACACAAAACGTAGGAACGACTCCAGCAGACTGTACCCATACTTCACTGGCCACACCACTAGCCCCACCACACAGGACCTGCACTCCAGCAAAAGGTATACCGATTTCATTTGCCATAGCACCAGCTGTACCACAGAAAAATCCCACTCCAGCAAAAAGTACAGCAAGTCCACCGGCCGAATACCTATCCCAACTGCAGAGACGGCCAATTCCTGCAGATTGGAACCCCATTCCATTTATTCCCAGTTTAAAAGAAAATGCTTTCAATGTTGTTAGGGACTACGTGCATATATTCCCATCATGGGAAGATTATTGTGAAGACAAACACCATTTTCACATCTTCCTGTCGAACTTACGTGTAAGTGCTATTATTCATGGTTATTATTTTCCTGTTTTCTGCTGATTGAACACATCAATGATTTACATTACATTGTTGTAACTAGGCGAGGGTCAATCTGGATAGTCATGACGAGGAAAGCTTGCTTGTGCTTTTCAAGGAAGCATTGCAGGAGTATCGGTGTTACCTGAGGAAATCACACTTTGGTGGCAAATCTATAAATGAATTTCCGGTGAAGTCTCCTGTGCTAAATTTAGCAGACATTGAATGGAAAAACATTGTTATGCACTGGTCTCATTCACAGGATGAGGTACTGTCATTGAAATCACATGACAATTTGAACTTCTACTTTTCCGCATGTGCCTTACGGATCTTGTTTGCAGGAAATCTGCTCGAAGAAGAATTCCGGTTTGAAAAGAACGACGGGATATCGCAAATATGCTGCCCGCTGCTTTGCTCTTGTTAGTACCTGTTGTCCTGTATCACTGTACTTGCATACATACCTGGTTCATTATGTGACAGCAGTATGCATGATAGCTTGCTTATCAATTGTTCGCTCCAAATTCTTCAGTATCCAATCCCATTGTTTTTTTAGCTATGCATTGTTCTTGTAAGTACATGTTGTCCTTTATCAGTGTAATTATAATGACAGGTAGTTGTTCATGTACCATCACTCTGCAGCTTATTTTCCTTTGCCCTCCATTTTCTACACATCAAATCTGTATTTACTCTTACCATAAGGTTGGTACTGAAGAAGTTTAGCTGTGCATTGCTCTTGGCTGTACCTTTTGCCTGTATCACTGCACTTACATTTATAGCTACTTGGTTATGTAGCATCACTCTTCATCTTATCTTAAATATTCTCCATTTTTTCGTATATTATCACATCTATATTTACTCTTAACAAAATGTAGAATAAAGGCAATGCTTATGAAGAAGATTCTGTGGTAAACTTCTTGAATTGCGCCCCCCCCATCAGCATGGACAAGGCCTTTATAGAGCCTGTCTTCACCAATAATGTAAGTTTGTCCATCTCAAGACTTCAAACTTTGTTGTATATATTTGGTTAGGCATGACTGCAACAACTGTTTATTTTTGGTGTTTGCATCAAATTGCATGTTTAACGTTTATTATGTACTCCCTCCGTTCCAAAATAGATGACCCAATTTTGTACTGAAGTTAGTATAAATTTGGGTCATCTATTTTAGAACGGAGGGAGTAGTTCATAAACAAAAGTTTGTCCTTTCTCAATTTAAGTTTTCAGTTGTACAACCAAGTTCCTTATTCATACCATGTAAATTAAAGTATACAGAGCAAATGATCTTCTTTTGCACTGCATGTATGTTTCTGTTCATCATCCGTAATCCAGTGGTGTGGTGAACCTACCCACTACAGCACAATGTCATATTCTACTACTCCCTCCGTCCGAAAATACTTGTCATTGAAATGGATGTATCTAGATGTATTTTAGTTCTAGACACATCCATTTTAATGGCAAGTAATTCCGGATGGAGGGAGTATTATTTAAACCGTCTCTTTATTTGCCAATCTGAAATGGGATAAACTGACAGCACACTAACCATTGATACTTATGAGTTCTTGATCTGTAATCCAGTGGTGTCGTGAAGCTGCCAACTCCTTCACAATGTCAATTCCTGCCATGAAGCTGCCAACTCCCTCACAATGTCAATTCCTGCCATGTCTTGACCTGAACAATACCATATTACGTTAATGCAATTTTAAACTGTGTCACTTTATTCGTCAGTAAGAAATGTGATGAATTTTCAGCACTGATACTTTTATGTGCAAAACTTGTCATCTGTGTGCTTGTTTATCTTTCAGAGTGAGGAAGATTTAAGTGTTGAACAAGCGCAGTCTCATCATCTTGATCAGCTGCTTGCGCTGCAGCTCCCCAGCAGGGCTAACCTTTCTTGAACTCTATTGAAGTGCTATCGATTTTGTATATTATTTTGTCACCGTGTTTATTTTCACTGGTGGCGATCTTTGATGCCCAGTGTATGTAATCTGCTGTCTGCTTGTGCTTTATTATCATAGTGGCGAACTTTGATGCCCAGTGGATGTAATATGCTGTAATTTCTTTATTGTATAGTCTAGGTTTTTTCTTATTCACGATGCTGCAGTTATTTTACTGTCTTCGCAGTAAACCGGCCAAACCGTAATCGGGCCGTCATGCAATCACAATGTAGGTTGGGCCTGAAACGTGCCGAACAGCTAACGGGCCGGCAGCAGCCCGAAATGAACCCCGGTCCATGATTGTGCGAATCAAATCACGGGCTTTTAATAGGCCAAAATTGTCTCGGTCCTTGTTTAGCCCAATCAGATATCGGCTGCGAGCAGGCCGGATGCAAACCGGGCCGTAGTTAGGCCCAACTATATGACGGGCATTTAACAGGCCGAAATTAATATAGGGCTGAAATGTTAAACGGGTCCTTAAGAGGCCAAAACTAATGGCAGGCCGAATTACTAAGTGGGCCTCTAGCAAGTGGGCCCAAAAGCATAGTGTCCAGTTGACGGGACGAATCTAATATGGGCCATAATTGAGCCCATAGCCTCTTAAAGGGCCGTACCTGATCTGGGCCGTAATTTGGCCCAGAACATGGTAGGCTTTTAACGGGCTGGATCTCACATGGGCCACTATTAGGGCCGGAACGTGGCAGGCCATTAATGGACCACATCAAATATGGGCCGGCATTTGGCCCAAAACATGGTAGCCAGTTAATGGGCTGGCCTACTAGGGCCCTCAAATTCTTGTGAGCCTACAGCTGGGCCGGCCCGTTAATGTCGGCGAAATCTTGTGGGCCTTTAGCCGGGCCAGCCCATTATGATCCGCAAGAATCTTGTGGGCCTTTACCTAGGCGGGCCCATTATGGCAAACAAAAATCTTGTGGGCCTTTACCTGGTCCGGCCCATTATGGCCCACAAAATCTTGTGGGCCATTAGCTGGGCCAGCCCATTATGGCCGGCAAAATCTCGTGGGCCTTTAGCTGGGCCGGCCCATTATGGTCTGCAAAATCTTGTGGTCCTTTAGTTGGGCCGGCCCATTTAAACTTAATGGGCCGGTCCACGTGTCAACATATCATAGGCGCGTCTCGCCCATTGGATGAGTGACACCTGTGCCAGCGCGGACCTGGCACATGTCGCCTCCAGCCAATGATGATTTTACACGTGGAAAATTCCCATTGGTCGGGGCTGTTAATGGGTTATCGGATCCAAAACCCGACCCGATAGCTTAACGGCGTTCCGTTACGGTGGCTGCCACGTGTCGGTCACCCTTGACGAAAGCACTTTTGTGATGCGCGGTCTATCGTCATGGAAGTGGACACTTCCGTGATGATAATTTTGGTAATGTCATGGAACACTTCTACGACAGCACAGGTATGACTATCTTGATTCTGTCATAAATTTGTCATGGATGTACATGCATGACAAAAAACGCGACCTACTGTGACAAACACGTATCATCACGAAAGTGTATTTTGTTGTAGTGAAATACCGCGCCTCCCATGGCGCTCGGAAGGACGCTCATGTTCATCGCTATCTACCCCCTCCATCTCACGTCGACCACCACGGCATCGCCCATCCCATGCCCTAGGCACCCCTTGCTACATCATGCGGAGGTCACGCATCGCCGTTCCGTTCCTCGCCGCCACTTGTCAAGGAGGACGCGTCGGCATTCCGCTCCTTGCCGCGATGCGTCGAGGTGGACACATCGGTGTTCCGCTCCTAGCGCGGCGCATCGAGGTGGACTCGTCGGTGTTCCTAGTCTCGACAGCACGCGCGTCAGAGGACGCGTCGGCTCCCCGCTACGAGGAGAACGTCGTGCCGCTCCCCGAGTCCCCTAGCCTTGAGGAGCTTTGGAAAGAAATGGAGGTCGCCTTGTGGGAGGCTTTGCCTCCGGTAGAGCGCGCCAAAACAGAGGTGCAGAAGAAGGCCGAGGAAGAGATGTGCACCGCGAGGCATGCTGTCTGGAAGGCCTATGTCGCATCCGAGAGAGTCAGGCAGTTGGCTCTTTGGCAGAAGGCTCGTGCAAGGGCCGTGAGGGTGGCAGAGGACGACCGTGAAAAATCCCTGAGTGCAGTCCGGCCCAAGCGCCTCATCTACGCTTGGCGGTACATGGACCGGGTGCATGCTTCCAGCAAGGAGGAGTTCCTATTGGCACCGGATCACCACACCGGTGAGATCGCACTCGCCCACTGACAAGCCGCCAATCAGCACCTCGCGAGTTGCGAGGTTGAGGAAGAGGCGTTGTGTCAGTGCACTGGGAAACAGCCGCACACCAGGGCACTCGTGGCACGCCACAAGCGCTCCTGTAGGCGTTGTGGATTTTATTAGGAATAATTTAGTTTCATAAGGCTATCTCATTAGTTTTGGGACACAAATGATAAATACCGAACGTTCGGGAATTATTAGAGTCCTTTATTAAGTATGTAAAAGGAAAAGTTTGGAAACCTTGTGTATTCGTACGCATTTTGTGAGTAGGTGCATATTGTCGGTGTTCTGGATATGGGGGTATCGAGACATGCCTGCCTGCGGCCCACCACGTGGTTCCATCGACGGCCTGGTATGGCCCAGCTTCGGCATCAACAGCTCAAGACCCTCGCGAGGGGCCAAGCCTCGTGAGGCGGACGACGCCAATACCCCCAAGGGGATCGGCCTCTTCAGGCTGGCTCCCGAGGTGGGGAGAGTTCCATGCAAGGTGTACCTCATGAGGCTCAGCTGACGTGAGCCGTGATGACCAAGGCCAGGCGGGCACTAGTAGGCGCAGAGCGCCAGTTTCCTCTTTGGTGCAAGGGAAGCAAGACACAGGTGCGGAGTCCCGAGGCATGAGCCAAAGGTTTCCATTCTGGTGCAACAAGACCAAGACCGCCCCGGCGGCAGGACGGAGGTCATCACCGAGCCCACCACAGCGTCACGACCAGGGGCTTTTCGCAGGCAAAGACCACTTTTGTCAAGATAAGAGGAACTAGTTGTCCCCTTTCAAATCCGGCCGTTGTGGGATCCCTTCCCGCCAACATTTGTGAAGAGGACCAAGGCCACTATAAATAAGACTTAGCCACCACCATACAGAGGGGGATCCATTCTCATCTGACCACCTCACCACCTCTCTTGAGCTCAAGAACACCTCTCCTCCTGAGGCCAGTTCATCCACTGTACTAGTTCATCCTGAGCCCTTCGAGGCAACCCACCAAAACACTTGAGTAGGGTATTACACCGCAAGGTGGCCTGAACCAGGATAAACTGCCGTGTATCTTTGTCTCTTCGAGCTCGACGCGCTAGGCTTAGGAGGATCACGAGTAGGAAGGCTAGGTAGGTTGAGATTTCTACACGTACCCCAGAGTTCGAACCTCTCAAGGGTTTGCAGAACCCGTAAAACAACATTTGGCGCACCGGGTAGGGGTGCGTCCGATCTTCTCTTCCGACGATCGATCCACCGTCACTCCGACACCTCCATGGCTGGTGCACGCTGGGCTCGCTGCGAGCACCGGGCCGCAGTCGCCGCTTGTGTTGCTCAGACGGCTCTGGGGGCGATGGTTGTGCTCGGCGTGCTCCATCTCCGATGGCCAACGCCGCCGTGGGCCTTGCCGGCCACGAGAATCAAGCTTCTTCGCTGCACCCTTCGGTGCGTCGTGACGGGTGCATCGCCACGCCATCACTGACTCCAGGAGCTTCGTCCTCCCACGCACATCACGGCCCAGCAAATGCGTAGGCCACTCTGCTCATCACGCGGGAGCTCCTTCGCTACCACTCAGTCGACGACTTCTATGAGGAGTGGCTCGAGCGGATTGCTGAGCTCGTCAGCGCGGCCGGGGGCTTCGCCGCGCCGGACCGCTCACTTCCTCAACAGCCGCCTCCCGCGAGCGACGTGGCTCACTGGGCTCCTCCACCACCGCTGGCCCAGGGCGTCACCATCGAGCCAAGGCATGTGGCGCCGTGGCGCGATCCACCGTCCCAGGCACCTGCGCGGGAAGAAGTGAGCTTCTAGGTGGTGCAGCAACCTCAAGGAGAAGCACGCGTACTTCCTGGACCCCCGCGTCAGGCCCGTGTGCCACCATAGGAGGTGGCGGCGCGCGTGCACCAGGACCAAGTTCAACCTCCTCGACGTGCTCTAGTGGCCACAGCAGGATGCCGCGCGTTCACCCCGGAGCTCCGCAACATCGTCTGGCCGAGCAAGTTCAAGCCTGACCTGCCCCCATGCTATGACGGCACCGCCGACCCCGCCGAGTTCCTGTAGCTCTACGAGCTGAGCATCGAGGTGGCCAGCCGCGATGAGAAGATCATGGCAAACTGGTTCCCGATGGCCCTCAAGGATGGTGCATGTTCTTGGCTCCTAAACCTTTGTGAGAGATCGGTCTCTTCCTGGGAGGAGATGCGCGGCGGCTTCATTGCCAACTTCCAGGGCACTCGCGACCGTCCACCGTCCGGGGGTGACCTGTGTTGTATCAAGCAGCTGCCAGGAGACACCCTGCAGAAGTACATCCAGCACTTCAACAATGTTCGCCTTAAGATCCCAAAGGTGTCGGGCGAGGCCATCATCTCAGCGTTCACTGATGGCGTCCGTGATGTCAAGATGAAGGAGGAACTCGCCATCCATGAGGACCTCTGCACAGCCCTGGAGATGTTCAACATGGCAAACAAGTGCGCAAGGGCTGAGGAGGGGTGCCTCTCCCTCCTCGAGATCCCCGATGCTGACCCAGAAGACAAGAAGCCAAGGCCAAGGACGTGAAGCGTGAAGGGTCGACAGTGCTTGCGGCAGAGACATAGATGAAGCGGGGCTGCGATCACGCCGAGTCATCCAAGAGCAACTGACCGTTCTGCGTCTTCCACAATGTCCACAGCCACAACACCAACGACTGCCAGGAGCTCAGGGCCCTCCGTGATGGATGCCCTGGTCGACGCCCCAAGCGCAATGATTGAGGCTATGGCCGTGGACGCAGCCATGGTGGAGGCCGCTGGGACGGACGCGACCATCACCAGGAGTGGCGCGACCATCCTCGGGAGTATCGTTGGCAGGGCCAACCTCTTGAGGGCGCTTGGAGGGAGCAGCCTCGTGAGGAGCGCCCTCAGGGCAATGCCGGTCTGCCTCCACCGCCAAGAAGGAACGAAGATCACCACCAGGACAAGGCGGCCGGGGGCTTCCAGGAGCCTCGAGCCATTTCCTGCATCCTGGGCAGCTCATAGGCCCCAGCTTCTCACCGCATCTTCAAGCAGTTCGCGCGCGAGGTGAACGCAGCACTCCCCAAGCTCGAAGCAACTCGCCCACTCAGGTGGTCCAAGTGCATCATCACTTTCAGCTCCTCATACCAACTCAAGTGCGCGGCCACTGCCGGCACACTTTCCATGTTATGCTCTCCCGTTATCAGCAACGTGGTCGTCACCAAGACTCTCATCGATGGTGGACGGGGGGCTCAATGTCCTATCTGTTCAAATGTTCGACAGACTCCAAGTGCCATACTACCAGCTTCAGCCAACCAAGCCATTTTCAGGAGTGACCGATGGTCCCACACACCCGATAGGGCAGGTCCGCCACCCTGTCACCTTCGGTGAATGCAACAACTACCACACCGAGCTCATCGGCTTCAATGTCGCCGACACCCGCCTGCCCTACAATGCCATCCTAGGGTACCCAGCACTGGACAAGTTCATGGCAGCGACGCACCACGGCTACAACGTCCTCAAGATGCCGGGAAGCGGCGGCGTCATCACGGTCACATGCCATGAAAAGGACACAGTGTGCTCCCTCGAGTGCGCCTTCCAGGATGCAGCAGTCGAGAACCCTGAAGATGAGGGTGGTGCCATCCCTCCTGAGGTCGCCCCCAAGACCGAGAAGTTGTAGCTGGGTCAAGGATCTCGCGATAAGGCCTCGCCCTAGGACGCCGAGCAGAGCCTAGCGTCCCCGGACGGGGTGCCTTCACCCATCGCATAGGAAGGCGCGCCCGGCGCCCCTCTTAGGTTGGTCTCGGGGGCCCTCCTCAGGAGGGCCTCGGACCTAGCCAGGGTCATGAGGGAGGCGCTCGGGCACCATGTGGAGGCTCTCTTCAAAGCACGCTTCCCCAGAGAAGGCGTCAGGCGGGAGGCGCCAGGCGTTTAGGAGTTCATCAGCAAGGCAATCGAGGAGATTCAAGAGGCAAGGGTTCTGCAAGGTTATCGCCGCCTACCACGAGGCACGGCTCACTGCCCTAGCAAGGGTAAGAAGTTCCGCATCTGCATCAACATCCTAGGGCTCAATAGGGCCGCATCTCGGCATCTCTTCTGGCCATCTCATGTCGGCCGATGCGAGGGTCCACCCCACATCTACATCCGCATGCCTTTCGTCCTGCCAGGCGCGGCTGTGGTGTTCCAGCGCTGCACAAGGGATGCCCTGGCGGCTCACGAGGCTAGACATATGGCAATCCTGGTGGAGATGCAGGAGCACCCCCCAGGAGCCTCCCAGGCCCTCTAGGCCTCCTGCGGCTCGGGGCCGGGGCAGCTCATGAGGAACGACTCCCGCAGCATGCATCTTTCGCTACCCCAACACCTCTTCAGCGACGGTACCAAGTGACATCTCTCAAGTTCGTTCAATTTGGGGGCGCCCCTCGGGCTGCATCATCCCTAGGCCGTATGGGTCTGTCCCTGCGGCATGTATCCCTTTTGCATCTATCAGAGCTAGTTTACCTTCCTTCGCAAGCTGCCTTAAGATTACCAACTGCCTGACCGGCGCTTCGTCGCCAAGAACATCTCGCTCCCTTGAGAGCCCTCCCGCGACCGCCTCATGATTAAGGACTGGCACAACGTCTGTGCTCGGGTGCGTCCCTGCAGCGTCGCTAAACCCTAGAGGCTAAGCTCTGGCTCACGGGACAGTCCCCGTGTACGTCACCTCCCATGGCCCTTGTTGCCTTGTTCTCGCATGAGCTAATCATGGGAGGATGAGTGAGGGCTCGCGACCAGGTGCCCCCGTGGCAACAGGAACCGTGCGTTGTTTGTTTTTCTTCAGGACCTTTGCATGAGAAGACTGGGCACGACGTCTGTGCTCGGGTTCGTCCCTGCAGCATCGATAAACCCATCGGTTGAGCTCTGTCTGGCGGGCCGGGCCCATTCACATCACCTCCTGGGGTCATTGGTGTCTGGCTTTCTCATGCAAGAGCCTCAGGAGACTCATCCGGCACAGGCTGCCTAAGCATCTCATAGGACTAATACAAGAAATTCCCCATCAAGGTCAGGCGCAACCCGCCTTGAGTTAGGGCCTCGTGAGTACCGCACTGGCTCACGGGTGCCCATACACATCTCCTCCAGCTCTGCCGTGCAAGGCACGTGTCAGGGCGGGGTTGTACACGCCCCGGGGGCTCTCCTCAGAGGGAGCCCCCTCCCATGCACCAGTGGAAGCAGCATGCTTCGCGTTGGCCGTCGACACCGCCGAGGACCGGCTATGCCTATGCAAGAACGGAAGCGCTATGCTCTAAGCTGGTGATAAACAACTGGGGGTGGCCTCGCAGTCTCATTAAACTCAGGGAGCTTTCGGGCTCGGTGACCAGCCTGACCGCGCTGCTCTCCCATGGGAGGGCAGTACGAGGGGGCTGGGCACAGGGGCTACGCTTAGGTCACGGCTAGCATACCCCACCTTGCCAGGCCCCATGGGGCTAGTCTTCGCACACCCCTCCCGAGCAAGAGCCCGGCGAGGAAAGGTAGGATGGGCCTTTCGTACCTCAAGGGGGGCTCCTGAGCATCGCGTCTCAGGAGCCTAACTGGACACGTAGCCCCTCACCCCTTGGTCTTGTCCTGGCGATCCAGACAATCAAATGGCGGCTGAGGCATGCGCGGGGCCAGGCCCTACCGACGCAAAACGCCAGGGCCTGACTTTCGCTCTTTTAAAGTCGTTCGTACGTCAAGGGGGACTCCTGAGCATCGCGTCTCAGGATCCTAACTGGCCACGTAGCCCCTCACCCCTTAGTATCGTCCTGGTGATCCGGATGACCCAATGGTAGTTGAGGCATGCATGGGGCCGGACCTAGCCGATGCAGAATGCCAAGGCTTGCCTTCACACTCTTTCCTAAGTTGTGTGTACGTCAAGGAGGACTCCTGAGCACCACATCACAGGAGCCTAAATAGTCACGTAGCCCCTCAGACCTTGGGCTCGTCCTGGCGATCCGGACGAGCCAACGACGGCTGAGGGATGCGCGGTGCTGGGCTCTGCCGACGCAAAACAATAAAGCAAATGGAAAAATGGAAGGACCATAATCTAGTTATTCCAAAACATATTATTCCAAGCACACAGTTTTAAACGCCTCCACGAGGCATGCTACATGATACAGGACGAACAGGAAGGAGCAAGCCACCTCTTCAGCCCTGAGTACCACCATCACCCGCCAGCGAAGCCCCGTTGACAGCCGCATCACCCGTCCCCTCGGCCCCAGCTAGAGGACCGACGACAAGGAACTTGCTTAGCAGGGTGTCCACTGAGCCCTTCACGGCGGTAGCAGCAGTGTCCTAGGAGTCGGAGTACACGGGATCGAGGAAGGTGGAGAAGTCGAAGCTGGCGTCCCGGAGATAGAGATGGTTGAAGATGCACCTATGGGCTGAGGAAGAAAGAAAGCGGGCCTCACCTTCCACCAAAGGGCCAAATCCTTCGACAGCGTCCTCGAGCACTACTACGACCTCAGGGAGCAGAGCGGCGGGGCTCTCCCTCAGGTTCATCACGTCTGCCTTCTTCAAGATATCATCCCTGAAGAGTGACTGCTAACCTTTGTGCAACCTTGCCTCGAGGGAGGCAAGGGTGTTGCGCTCTATGGTGGCCGCTTCCTTGGCCTCGGCAAGGGACGTCTGCGCCGCCTCCGCCTCCTCCTTCAGCTTCGTCAGGCGGTCATGCTCTACAGCCTGCTCCAGGGCTGCCCTCTTGAGCTTGGCATCTCGATCGGCGGTGGCAGCCTTCAGCTTCTCCTCACGCTCCTAGAGCTGGCTGACCTGGGAGGCCTGTTGATTCCCAAGAGCCTTCCGTTCAGCCTCCACCGTGCGGCACCGATCCTCGGTTTTCGTGTCCTCTTTTCGCGCCAGGTAGCGCTCAACAACAGCCACCCAAGACACCTTCTGGGCTTCCTTCATAGAGCCCCAGGCCGCTCAGAAAATGCGTCAGGCTGGAGCCATCCAGAGATTAGCCCCAGGCGGCCCTGCGCTGCGCGCCGGTCCGAGCCCCGAAGTACACCTTGGAGAAGGTCCAGTGCCGCTCGTGCCTCCTCCAGGGCTCCGAAGGTGGTAGGGGTGCCATGGCCTAGCTAGACACCGGGTAGGAAAGAAGACGTCCTCGGCGCTAGGATAGGAGAAACCACAACACCAGGAAGGATTGGGGCTCCGGGGGCTGGGCGACCTACGCAGTCGCATCAAGGTTGGGTGCCGGTGGGGTCAGCCGCCCTAAAGGCGCCGGCACCTCCTGACGACGTGCTTCCGCGCCCTAGGGAGACGATATCACCGTTGGAGCTGCAGGGGCCACGATGATCTACTTCGCCAAGGCTGCGGCGGCCACCCCAACACTCTCTACCACGGCAATTACGACGCCCTCCTTCTTTTTCTTCGACAACTGCTGCCTAATGACGGACGAAGACACTAAGCATCGCATCAGGAATCAATAACAAGGCCAAAGGAAGGCACTCACTGGTAAGAGAAGACATAGTTCCTCTAAAGGCCCAGCGGTGGGGGCTTCACCGGAGCAATCTGAACAACATTCTTGGGAGCAGGAGAGCACATAGTCGGCACCACTCGGGACGCTGCTGGCAAAGGCGGAGCGCTACCTGGGGGGTCAGTGTAATCCTGCCATTTTCACGTCTGACCCCTTGGGCTGCTTTGACCGAATCTTGTGGTGACCCTGGAGGGGCGAGCCAGCTCCACCACTGGAGGTGCATCATCATCATCGTCATCAGGGAAGTCATGGAGGAGCTCCCTCTGCATCGGGTAGGGGATTCCCCCTCATCCTCGTCTTCGGTGGCGTCAGAGGACTGCTCGCCGGAGGACAGGTCCACTAAGGAGGTAGGCAGCGGGGGAGGCCCCGTCAGCACCGGCCCGAACTCATCAAAGACCGGCATAGTAGCAGCAACCTCCTCCCTATCGACTGGGCGGTACAGCGGGAGCCAATCCTCCGGAGGACCACTCGGGTCTTTCCCAGTCAAATAAAGAGACACCTTGCTCAACTCCTCCTCTGGAAGGGCGTCCTGGCTAAGGCGAATCTTGTCGTCGGCGCCCCCAAACATCCACAAGCGGCGGGAGCAATGTTGGAACGGCGCTAGGCGCTGCATCAAGAACTCCTTGACGATCATGGCCCCCGTCAGCTTCTCGCTCTTCAGATCCTCCTCCATCTCCTTCACCAACAGCTTCCAGGAAGGGTTGGTGATCTTCTCAGAAGCCACCCCTTCTTAGAGGAGGGGAACTCGGTCGGCAGCTCCACCAAGTCCTGCGAGAACTTGGCCTCCATCAAAACCCACCTCTTTAGGGCATCCTCCACCTTCTTCTCGGCGTGGGAGATCCTGTTACCGCCCTGGGCTGCAACGAAGCCGACTCACCTAGCGGTTTGGTCACCGCCCATTAGGAGGAAGAAGAAGTGGTGGAGCATGGCGACAGAGGGCATCATCCCCACGAACGCCTCACAGTAGAAGGCGAAGATGGACAGAAGGAGGATGGAATTGGGGTATGTGGAGCACATGGTGGTTGTAGTGGTGGAGAACGGTGTAGAAGAAGCGGGAGAATGGGGGCACCAACCCCGAATAGACGTTGTGCAGGAAGAAGGGGTAGAAGGTGTTGTTCGCGGGTTCCGGCATAGCGGCAGCGACCCGGAGCGCAGTCTCCTTCCACTCATTGTCCCTGACTGCCGTCAGGAGGAGCGTGGTCTGGAGCTTCTCCTCGATGATGGAGGGCGCAGCCAGCACCGGCTCGTACTAGGGGGAGCCGGCAGCCGAGGCTGAAGCATTAGTCTTCTCGGCAGCCATTGGGAGGAAGATTGGAGGAGAAAATTGGCAGACCTGGTGAGTACTTCCGGTGTTGGAAGAAGGAGATCTGGAGCAAGACGAAGAGGAGGCAATGAAAGCCCGGCAGCAGATGGCAACCCTTTTGATAGACAGAAACAGTTGCCGAGGCGGCATGGGGAAATGGAGACGCGCACGTCCCCATCAATCGCCACGCGTCATCAATGCTGCAGTCGGTTAGGGCACGCGCCGCTCCGCACTTGCCCTTTGGCTTCGCCTAGAAACCAAGTCCAAGCGCGCCTTGGGCCCGGGGGCTACTGTCGGCGTTCTGGATATAGGGGTATCCAGACTTGCCTGCCCGCGGCCCACCACGTGGCTCCATCGACGGTCTGGTACGGCCTAGCTTTGACATCAACAGCTCAATACCCTCGCAAGGGGCCAAGCCTCATGAGGCGGACGACGCCAAGACCCCCGACGGGATTGGCCTCTTCAGGCTGGCTCCTGAGGTGCGGAGAGTTCTATGCAAGTGTACCTCATGAGGCTCAGCTGACGTGAGCCATGAGGACCAAAGCCAGTCAGGCGCCAGTTTCCTCGTTGGTGCAAGGGAGGCAAACCACATGTGCGGAGTCCCAAGGAATCAGTCAAAGGTTTCCATTCTGGTGCAACAAGGACAAGACCGCCAGGGTGGTAGGACGGAGGTCATCACCGAGCCCACCACAGCGTCATGACCAGGGGCTTTTCGCAGGCGAAGACCACTTTTTTCAGGATAAGTTGTACTACTTGTCCCCTTTCAAATCCGTCCGTTGACGGATCCCTTCCCAACCAACATTTGGGAAGAGGACCAAGGCCACTATAAATAGGACTTAGCCACCACCATAGAGAGGGGGATCCATACTCATCAGACCACCTCACCAGCTCTCTTGAGCTCAAGAACACCTCTCCTCCTGATCCCAGTTCATCCACTATAGTAGTTCATCCTCAGCCCTTCGAGGCAACCCACCAAAACGTTGGAGTAGGGTATTAAACCGCAAGGTGGCCCGAACCAGGATAAATTGATGTGTCTCTTTGTCTCTTCGAGCTTGACGCGCTAGGCTTAGGAGGATCGCGAATAGTCAGGCTGGGTAGGTTGAGATTTCTGCATGCACCCCACAGTTCGAACTTCTCAAGGGTTTGCGGAACCCGTAATCCAAGGGATATGGCACAAACTTAACTATATATCGCACTACACGTCTCTCTCTATATGTGCTTGCAGACTGTGCTACTAATATTACTTATGTACGTGCAAATGCACGTTTTAACATTACAATGCGGTTTTTGTAAAAGTATAAAAACAGCACTAGTCAAGCTTGTGAAACGATTCAATGTAAAAGAAACGCCAAAATGCTCATTTGGTTGTTTACTTTTAGCTTCCTTCTCTGTGGCTATTTCTCTATCATACTTTGTATGGAGTGTCTCACTGGTCGAGAAGGCATGCAAATTCCCAAACCTCTATGTGCACCCTGTATCGAATTTTTTGCCAAACAAGTTGTGCCACGCAATTGGAATTCCAACTTGAGTACTACTACTAGGAGTACCAGGGGCCAGTACTTTTATGCTTCTATATTAGTTATCCCATAACTACTACCTCTGTCCTGGTTTATTGGTCCCCATTGTAATCTATGTCAAATTTTGACCATAAATTTAACTAATGAAATGTTTATGCATGTCACCAAAAATTATATAACTCTTGTTGACATGCACTAACAGTTTATAAGTTAAATCTTTGGTCAAAAATTAGCACAAATTACAATGGTGACTAATAAACCAGGATGGACGTAGTAGTTTAGAAGCCCGAATGAATGAGTGAGGCGCCTTATATTACACTCCACTGTGACTAGTTTATGGGAACAGCTGGGAAGAGACGGCTTATTTTTTAAGCCGCCAAAAGAACTTGCCCTAGGAGTAGTAGCTAGGGATACTAGGACTAGTAGCTAGGGATCGAGTGTGCGAGATGAACCAGAAAAAGTAAATTCAGAGAGATGAATGCTAAAAAGACACTAGGATGTAAGGGTTGCTTCTCCGTTTATTACTAGGAGTGGTGGGGTTTTGTGATATGATGGCTTTACTATCGTGCCATGAGCGGGGTGAGACTCCCGTGCAGTGCCGCCCTAGTACTACCTCAGTCGTGGTTTATTAGTCTCCCATGTAACTTGACTGAAGATTTAACTAACGAAATGTTAGTGCATGTCGACAAAAACTATATCGTTGGATTCGTATTTGAACATAGTTTTCTATGATATAATTTTTGGTGACATGCATGAGCATTTATCATACTATATATAATGTTAGTTAAATTTATGGGTGTACTATATATAGTAAGGTGCCTGTGTGTTACACGGAATAGTGTAATGCATTGGTCGGGAGATGTTTATTTTGACAAAGTATGTGGGGGGGGGCATGTCATGTGTAACGAGTATAGATAGGTTTCTCTGGATATTATTTATTCTCTAGAGCTCACAACATCTGGGTGAAATAGATAAAAAAAGGTATCTTTTTGAAACAAAAGCATTCAACTGCTCAACCTGCATCCAAAAGTTGTGAAGAAATAATACTTATTGTTCTTTGCAAGAAATGATCTTTAAGAATTAGTTTTTGAGTATTGATTTTGTTTATTTTTTCTAGACCACCATGAATGTACTCCCTTCGTCCAGGTGAATAAGTCATCTTAAGTTGCGCACCGTGACCAAGAATGAGGGGAAAATGAGAGAAATTAATGTCTATTTGCTAATTAATAGCATTGCATGCAATGAACTAACCACTGCATGTCGTGTTTGGTAGTCTTGAGTCATTGAAAACATGGACGCCCCGCATCTCTTATTGGTTGATATGTCAAGAAACAAGAAATGAGGCGGGAACTAATGCATCACGCCTAAGTGTTTTGGGATTATTTGGTTTTCGTAAGGTGACTTAGAGCGATTACAGTAAGGTACAGTCAGTAGGCTGTAAGAAGTAAAGTAATATTTCTAATGCTTAGTTGGAGGAGAGAGGATAGGAGAGAGAATGTAAGTGGGCTCTCATGGAAGAGCCAGCTGCATCACGTGCTCCTAGGCACTATGTGAGAGTGGAAAGTGGGCCATGTATTAATAAAGTAGCACATACTTATAGCTAATTGTTATACATGTTGGCTATAGATGAAATAACACTTTCTTATAGTCAAAAGTTGGCTATACTATTAACCATGCTATTATACACCTAGATGGAGGGAGTAAATCAGGATGACTTGGATGGGGCAGAGGAGATGTAAGAAATGGTTCATCATAAGTCTTTCACCATTACTGTAGTAAAAATTCTCAATTAATCTCATAAATGGCAAGCGAGAACTCTAATGGAGCAAAAGCATACATGGAAGATTCTAGACTAAACCATAAATGCATACACTTTTATTCAAGCACGATACTCTAATAGAGAAAGATCATGCATGGAAGGTTCTATACTATATAAATAAGAAGTCTCCACATACTTAGACAACGGATTACATTGAGCAAAGACTAATGATGAATAGTGGACTTGGTAATGCATATGACTAGGAAACCTCCTTAGAGTCCCCGTGCATCATCTTGGGGTGAAAACCACACGAGGCGTCTTCCATGTCCACATTGCCGGGAATAGAGCATCTCGACACAGTCCCAGTCAGCGTGATGGAGGCAGCGTGGGTGCCCTCATACTTTGGAGGGGTAGTAACAGTGAGCACGCACCCGTACACTGACCTCGTGTCAGCGTTAGCGGTGTTGCCCCTGATGCACACAACGGAGATGGGGCGGCGGCCTGCATGGGCCTTGCCGGTGCCCACGGCCAAGAGGAAGATGTTGTCATCCTCCTCCACGACTAGTGGGCGGCGGTGGTCCTCCAGCGAGCCGGCATAGTGAATGGGTAACACGTCTCATACTTGATGTTCACCACCGCGGGCCAGTAGTGATTGACGGATGATGCCGTGAGGTGATGCAGGAGGCTCGTCGGCAAGCCCTCATAGTAGTAGCAAGGCGCGTGCGCGCATCTGGAACTATGCTCCGCCAGCGAATGCTGGTCGACGTACCTCTCGCAGCCGAAACTATTGTAGACACAGGGCACCTTGCAGGCATCGACCACGCTGTCCATGAAACGGGAGTGGTTGTAGGGGACGTAACGCCCGCCAAATGGAGCACAGGAGGGAGTGGCTATAGGGGATGTTGCGCCGCCGAATGGAGCACAATAGTAGCACACGAAGCAGTAGATGGTGTCCTTACTAGTACTCCCTAGTATCGAGGTTAAAAGACTAAGTTGGTGATGATGGTGTGTCTACCTTCTATCATTCCTGACCATCAAATCCACATCTAATGGATGTGAGATAAGCTGTGGTATTTTTGCAACATGACCACACTTCTCTGTTGCAATTAACAGAAAACCCCTTCATATCTTGAAACAAATCACATCCCTCCATCACCTCTTCAAAACAGCCACGAGGAATATAGAATGAAACCTCACACTCACACGCGCACACACACACGCACACAAACACACACACATACACACAAACACACACACAAACACAAACACGTGCGCGCGCCAAAACTAGAGTGTTTTCCTTTCAAGTTTGTAAACATGAATTATTCTACTTTGGATCCGTTGCAATGCACGGACACATTGCTAGTCCCTAGTCCCTAGATAAAAAATAGAGTTGGTGATGATGGTGTGCCTGCCATCCTGAAAGTAGGCCGTCCGATCTATATCTGACTAATAGGAAGGAAACTCTCGCAATTTTGCAAAAAGATACCCGCACCCCTCTTCGCATTGGCAAGTAAGGCCTTGCCTCGTTCATCCTTATCTCCTACGACCTCATCGCTAAGCAATTAAGAAAGGAAGTCTATGGAACAATCTGGCATGGTGGCCACTGCCGGCGCCGTCCATCCCCATGACTCCGCCCAGTTTGACGACCTGTCACCACAATGCCCCACTCCTCCTCACCTTATCTCTCATCATACACATGGGATTACTCTTGCATGGGTCAATCACAGCAGGTGTTTTGTAAAAAAATGCATCTTGATGTTCCGTGCAATGCACCACTAATAGGGAAAAGCTTATACATCGAATCTTAGCAGCAGAGCGGTTCAGGGGGGCGCTACTGCTAATTAGCAGCAGCGCGGGAAAAAAACAGGCGCTACTGCTACTAACTTAGCAGCAACGCGGCTGGGCGGAACCATGCTGTTACTAAAATCGATCGACAGTTCTCGCCAACCTAGGTTTAGCAGTAGCGCGGTCTTTATAAGCGCGCTGCTGATAAAGTCATAGTAATAGCACGCTTTTTCTGGGACACGCTAATGATAATTGTCGCTATTTTTGAAATTGGCCACATGGCGGGACCCACTTAGCAGTAACACGTGAGGCATAAGCGTGCTGCTGCTACATTAATAGCAGTAGCACGGTTTATGATCAGCGCTACTGCTAAGGCGCAACATATATCACCTTTTCCCCTCCCCTTCCCCCTCCCCCATCCTCTCTTCCTCACTTTCCCCTACCTCCCACCTCCTCTCTCCCTCACTTTGCTTCTTCCTCACTACTTCTCCCCCCCATTACTCTCCTTCTTCTACCTACCTTTCTCTCTCTTTATTACTCCTAGCTAACTTACACCATATCCATTAATGCATCACCTTTCTCTTTTTCCTCTTCCTCCACTAGATAATGTCATATCCTTCCCCATCTAGCTTGGTAGATCTAACCATTTAATGAAGTTACATATGTACCTCCCTAACTAGATCTAGCCATCTCAAGAAGTAAGCTTTGCCCACTTTTCATAATTCCCTAGGTGTGTGGTGACACCAATTGATCGACATCATCATTACCGTGCTCGATCTCGAGATAGGTGATTAAAAATTTGTGCTTTTGCAAGAATGGAAATATGTATATGTGTGTGATATGACATAATTGCGTGATATGATGGAAATTCTGTGTGTGGCTTGAGTTGCCGCCAAATTGTGCTTGAGTTGCCTATGTTTTGCCGAAATGTCGATTTATTTCCGTTTCAGTGAATTTTGGGCAAACTCTATATGTCCTATTTTTTGGGAAGGTCATGCCTAATTTTTGTATGACTTTGATGCATGCACGCATTTTAATAATCAATTTTTTATTATTACCATGCAAGCATTCATGATGGTCAGTGGAACGATGGTGGACAGGTGGTTGCGGTCGGTGGTGCAGGATATGAAAGAAAATAACCTGACAGAGTTTTATGTCCGTGTCGAGGATGCAAAGGAATAGTTTGGCTCGACCCCTACGACAATGGTCATGTCGAAGCGCACCTGCTCATGACTGGTTTCATGGATGACTATACTCAACGGATAATTGAAGATGAGGATGATGATGTTGAGGACGCCGACGGGGCAGGCATTGACGACACGGGGCAAGACGAATAGATGATAGATAATGGCGGCGGGGAAAAGGCCGGACATGGCGGCGGAGAAGGGGCCTGACATGGCGGAGGAGAAGGGGCTGGACATGAAGGCAGAGAAGGGGCCGGACATGGCGGCAGAGAGAATGTGGACTCCATGCCGCAGAGTTCCTCGGTACTAAGTTCAATTGTGCAGGACCCTCATGTTCAAGCACTGCTTCACAAGGAGATGAGTACTAAGAGAGCTGCTTCTAGAGAGGGGGTAAGCTGTAGCAACTAGTGGTAGACTCGAACGCTCCATTGTATGATGGTTGCAATCCTGAGGTGACCCACTTGAGTTTCATGCTCCAACTCCTATAGATGAAGGCTAAAAACAAATGGACCGACACTAGCCTCGATGAGCATCTCAAGTACCTAAAGGATGTTCTTCCCTTGGGGAATCTATGTCCTACTAGTGTGGATGAGGCCAAGAAGAACGTGCGCCCTCTCTATCTGCTGCATGTTAAATACCATGCATGCGTCAACGATTACATAATTTATCGGAAGGAGCATGCAGAAAAAATAAGTTGTCCGGTGTGCAATGCTTCTCGATACAAGAAGGTCGGTGTCGGTGTCAAAAACGGCGGATCTCGGGTAGGGGGTCCCGAACTGTGCGTCTAGGCGGATGGTAACACGAGACAAGGGACACGATGTTTTACCCAAGTCCGGGCCCTCTTGATGGAGGTAAAACCCTACGTCCTGCTTGATTAATATTGATGATGTGTGTTACAAGAGTAGATCTACCACGAGATCAAGGAGGCTAAACCCTAGAAGCTAGCCTATGGTATGATTATTGTTCGTCCTATGGACTAAAGCCATCCGGTTTATATAGACACCGGAGAGGGCTAGGGTTACACAGAGTCGGTTACAATGGTAGGAAATCTACATATCTATATCGCCAAGCTTGCCTTCCACGCCAAGGAAAGTCCCATCCAGACACGGGATGAAGTCTTCAATCTTGTATCTTCATAGTCTTGGAGTCCAGCCGATGATGATAGTTCGGCTATCCGGACAACCCTAGTCCGGAACTCCCTCAGTCGGGAAGAAATCTCCCCAGAAAGTTGTATGGTACTTACGGATCACTCCCCGTCTCCATCGGTATTTCATAGATCCCAAGGAAGCAAAGCTCATGCGCTGGCATATGGAGAGGAAGAAGCCCGACGATGGAGATGATCTGAAGCTGAGACACGTCAAGGATGGAAGCTAGTGGAGAGAGTTGAACGGCTTCTATCGGTATTTCGAATATGATGCAAGGAACATTGTGGTCGGCACTTGTACCGATGGCATGAATCCATTTGGCAACCAGAACACCAACCATGGCCCATGGCCCGTGTTTGTATGGATGTACAACCTCCCCACGTGGTTGTGCATGAAGTCGAAGTATATTCACATGAGCATGCTGATTCAAGGGCCGAAACAATAGGGAAATAATATAATCTGTATTTGGGGTTACTTCAAGAGGAGTTAGACACATTATGTCAAACACCGGCCAAGACATGGGACACCATCAACGGCATCTATTTCTCCATGAGAGTCGTGCTGATCACGACGGTGCACGACTATCTCGGTTACGGATATGTCGTAGGACAGGTGTGCCATGGATATTGCGGATGCATGCGGTGCATGGATGATACTACGTCTCAGCACCTAACGTCAAGGAAAGAGGGCGGGTTTGGGAAACTCATGTACATGTGGCATCAAAGATGGATCGAGAAGGACGACCCATGGAGAAAACGTGGAGATCTATTCCATGGTCACGCTGAGCATCGAGGACCTCCACGTAAGTGGAGCGGCACCGAAATCCACATAAGATGGAGGAGACGGAGGACCCAATGGGATTCCTCAATATAGGCGCCTATGATAGTGACTTAAGATATGATGAGTCAGCCATATGACGAAATGGGCTATCAGCATGCTGATGAGGATATGGATGATCTGCCCGGGTTGGAACGTCCTAGCAGGGATTGCAAGAAGTCTCTATGCATGAAATCCTCACAGGAAACGCCTAAATATGCGGGCTCAACACAACCTCAACTAGCCGGGGGTCATACAGTGCTTAGCCCGACAACACTGGGGCAGGGGTTAAAGAAGGGTCTGGAAGGTGTGCCCAAGAAAAAGGAGAGGATAAGACCGGGGATGATAGAATCAGTTGCCTGCAAACAAGCCAGAGCACATAGCAGCCAGACGGTGGATTCTAAAGAGGTACACGTCAAAGAAGCGGCCATGTTCCATGTCACGGGCAAGCCGATGCTAGCGCCTAAACCGCTGGAGGCTCTATCAAGGGATCTCAGGAGACTGCACGACCATGTGCTATCGACTGAGAAAACCCTAGTAGCCTCGAAGGATCCAGGATATCCGACATACGCGGCTCGTGTGCCTCAGGGGAAGTGCTACATCGACACACGGCCTGCGGAGGTGTTCTTCCTGTGGTTTGACCATATCTTACAGATGTTTCTAACAAGGCGGCTCAATTTAACAATCGTCCGCCTTTTTGTGCTACATATGAGCTCCGTTATGAAGAGAGAAGAAGTCTCTCAAATCTGTGTGGCGGATCCGTACTTCATGCATGAGTCCTTCTTGAGTCTCGGCAACTTTGAGCGTGAAACTGCTAGGGAGTACCTCCAAAACCTCATGGTACAGAATAAGGACAAGGAAATTGTCCTCCTGCCTTATCATCCAACGTAAGTCAGTTCCGAACAACCCCTCCGTACATTTCAATCATTCCTTCTCTCTCATATCGAGAATAATTTGAGGTGTCTTTTTTCCCTGCAGCAACGGGTGCACCGTCCTTATCGTTCTTTACCCGCGAGTCTCCCACACCGTGTATTTGGACCATACCAGAAACTACGAGAAGGACTACACCCACATAATGAATATTCTAGATGATGCTCTCCAAGGCTTCAACATTAGGGATGGCCAACTACAGATCAGGAAACAAAGGAATAAGAAGATGGATTTCGCGCATAAAACTAACTTCTGCTGTATCCATGTCCCAAAACCAAGCAAGAAAGATGGATTCTACATCATCCATCTCATGATTGAGTTCAGCATGGATCACCAAAAGCTTCACATGACAAACAGAAATGATGATCATATCCGCAAGTGGGTAGAATCTCATGGAGAAGCGGATTATAAACTTAGAGGTGACTTCTTTCGCACCCAAAGGGACTGTCGGATTTTGGGTTCCGGCAGACCCTTGAGGTTCGAACACTGGGGTGCACGCGAAGATCTTTCCCCTACCAGCTCACGTCTCGAAGTATCGCAAAGGATCTAGGCTAGAAAGAAGAACACACAAGGGACACGAGATTTATACTGGTTCAGGCCACCATTGTGGTGTAATAACCTATTCCAGTGTGTGGTTTGGTGGATTGCCTCAGGGGCTGATGATGAATAATATAAAGGGAGAACAGCCTCGCGAGGGGCTGTTCTTGAGCTAGTGCGATGAACTGCTGGGGTGAGTTCGATCGCTTCTCTCTCTCTCTGAACGATTCGTTTCTAGATGCCCCTACTCTGTGGTGGCTAGTCCTATTTATAGAGGGAGGCCCTGGGCCTCTTCCCAAATAATGAGCGGGAAGGGCGCCAACAATTGGCCATTTTGAAGAGGAACATCTGGTACACTTATCCTGACTAAAGTTGGACTTCGGCTACCAAAGGCTCTGACGATGACGCCGTCCTGGGCTTCACGATGACCTCCATCCGGCCGTTCTGCTGGTCTTGGTCTTGTTGCACCGAAACGGTAACCTTTGCCTGATGCCTTGGTCTGTGCTTGCCCCCTTTGCACCGAAGGGGAAACAAGGACAATGTGCAAGCCGGCGCCCGCCTGGTCTCGATCGTCATGGCTTGCGTCACGGGCTCCTCACGATGTGCCCTGCCTTGATCTCTCCGCCTCCTCGCGAGCCTGCCTGATGAGGCCGCTCCTGAGGAAGCTTCCTGTCGTCCGCCCTGCGAGGCTTGGCCCCTCGCGAGGGTCTTGAGCTTGAACTGATGAAGCTAGGCTGCGTTGGGCCCCTACTTGAGCCACGCCACAGGCAGGCAAGTCTGGGGACCCCCGTTCCCAGAACACCGACAGTAGCCCCCGAGCCCAAGGCGCCCCCGGACTTGGCTTAGCCGAGAAGCGAAGGGGCAAGTGCGAAGCACCGTGGGCCCCAACAGCCTGCGGCCTTGGGCGCCACGTGGAGATTGATTGAACGTGGGCGTCTCCGCTTCCCCATGATGCCTCGGCAACTGCACAACTTGACAAGTCCCTGCATGCAAGAAAAGGGTCATGATTACCTGCGATCGTGGTGGCCAACGGTTGGCCTCCTCCGGCTATATGTACGGAACGGCGTGAGCCCTTCCAGTCCATTCCTTCCTGCTACTCCTTTTCTTCTGCTTCCTCGCCCTTGCTCCACCTTACGCCTGAGGGAGTTCCGGACTAGGGGGTGTCCGGATAGCCGAACTATCATCATCGGCCAGACTCCAAGACTATGAAGATACAAGATTGAAGACTTTGTCCCGTGTCCGGTTGGGACTTTCCTTGGCGTGGAAGGCAAGCTTGGCGATACGGATATGTAGATCTCCTACCATTGTAACCGACTTTGTGTAACCCTAGCCCTCTCCGGTGTCTATATAAACCGGATGGCCTTAGTCCATAGGACGAACAACAATCGTACCATAGGCTAGCTTCTAGGGTTTAGCCTCCTTGATCTCGTGGTAGATCCACTCTTGTAACACACATCATCAATATTAATCAAGCAGGACATAGGGTTTTACCTCCATCAAGAGGGCCCGAACCAGGGTAAAACATCGTGTCCCTTGTCTCCTGTTACCATCCTCCTAGACGCACAGTTCGAGACCCCTGTCAGGACCCCGACTCGATGTCACATCGATCTAGCCGGTAACACCTCATATCACTTTGCGGCCTCACGCACGGTATCCCCACGGGTGTCGTCTTACCTTTTCCCGGGACCGTTTGCGCCTTTTGGCTCACGTATATGATAGTGTCGCTAGCATCCATATGATAAGGAGCCCGGGCTGACATGACTAGTCGTAAACCCAAAGTGGCACAGACTTACAGGGACAGGCATCCATGACCCAGCTTCGAACGTGTCGGTCATCAGCAAGTGGGTCCGGGCTGTAGCACTGGGCTAGCAGGACTCCGGTAAACCGGGCTGTAGCGGGCTAACAGGACTCCGGTACTCAAAGCGTGACATTTCCCCGAAGGGACAGACACAGGAACGAAGAAGGACACATGCCGGCCAGCCTAAGTGTTCCAGAGCAGTAGCAAGCTACCATGGCTCAGCGGTAACACTAGGAGACATTTCCCGGTAAGAGAGGCTACTAAAGATAAACAACTAGATAGTCAGATCCCACACATACCAAGCATTTCAATCATACACACAATATGCTCGATATGTGCAAATACAACGAAGCATCACAACATGACTCTACGACACAATTCTTTATTTAAGGCTCAGGGAGCCATACATAACATACACAAAGGTACGGGTCTCACGACCCAACATACAAGTCATACAGTCATACAAACCAGCAGCGGAAGTAACTTGTCTGAGTACAGACAACTAGTAAAATAAAAGAGGCTTGGAAAGCCTACTATACTACGTGGTCCTTCACAAGCTCAGGGTCACCACCTGGGTCTTTAGCCTACTCGTTGATGTCAACGTCTACATAGAACCCATCAGAAGGGGTTGCAGCGTCTTCTGTAAAAATGTAGATTATAGCAACATGAGTACAAAGGTACTCAGCAAGACTTACATCAGATCCTACATACATGCATATTATCAAGAAGGGTTGGTGGAGTTATTGCAGCAAGCCAGCTTTGACTCTTGGCTAGGCTATCCTACGATACTCCAACTTGAAATGGTTTTGCGCACACGAGTCCACTACTCACCACTTCAATACACTACCGAGGATTCACCTCCGTCTTCCTACGGAAGAGCCATCCTCGGCACTCACACTTATCTTGAGGCTTTTAGTAGTTTCCATTTACTTGTCTATGAACTGTATAGGCAACCAAGTAGTCCTTTACCGCGGACGCGGCTATTCAAATAGATCATGTTAACCCTGCAGGGGTGTACTTCTTCATACATGTTTCCACCACTTAGCGTCTGCACACGACATGTGCTCGGCAGACTTCAAGCGAAAACCGACGTGGGTGTAGACCACGACCTACCTAAACACTTAAGCCTCTAGTCCAGGTTTATCGCCTATTCAGGTTCCATCCGCAGGGAGTCCGGCCGAGGTTTCCCATACGGCCCCGAACAATGTGAACAGGGTTCCCGAGATACCTAACGGGTATTCGGTACACCCGGCCACGTACCTACCGCATCACAGCCCACCCCTACGGTCAGCGCTGTCCACGGCCTCCAGTAGGCTACAAACACCAGAAACTACTTGCAACTCCTGGACAGAGAGCTAGGGTGAATAAGAAGTCGAGCTGGGTCATATTTCAGGGCCCAATGCATGGTAGTAGCTGTATCTTAAATCACATATACAGATCTCAATGCTTAAGGTCGGCTTCAATGAAACAACCCACCATGTACTCCTACATGGCCTCTCATCGATACCTTTACCAAATCGTGTTCACCACACCACTCTCATTACCGACATAAACATTTCACTCTAGCCCATCACCCAGATGAACCAGACCTGACACGACTCTAAGCATAGCAGACATAGCAAGGTAGGAACAACACATACATATGGCTCAATCAACTCCTACACATGCTAGTGGGTTTCATCTAGTTACTGTAGCAATGACAGGTCATGCAGAGGAAATGGGTTCAACTACCGTAGCACACAGCAGTTTGAAACGCGTTGTCTTAATGCAGTAAAAGAGAGCAGGAGCGAGAACATGGGATTGTATCGATATGATCAAATGGTTGGTTGCTTGCCTGATGGTTCGATGCACCGATACGGTTCTTCGTTAGGGTAATCACGGTACTCCTCGGAGGCAGAACCTGTCGTAAAGGACAGCGATGCACAAACATCACCAAACAATATGCGACAATATGATACATGCATGAAACATGGCAATATGAGTGTGTTGGGCTAATGCAACTAAAACCAGAAGGGTTTGAACAAATTTGAATCAAAGATTCAAATTTCAAACTCAAACATGGCCTTTTAAAGTGCTTTTCCTTGTTCTGCTTAAAACATCAATTTAACTTGTTTGATCATGCATGAAAATAGTACAGATGGATAGATTGGATTTTTCTGATCATTTTTTATATATAATTTGTCCAATTTGGAGTTACAGAATAAAAGTTATGAATTTTTGAAGTTTAAATAATATTCTGGAATTTCCTGATTAAATTTAAATCCAGAAATTATAATTACTGCGCCAGCATGATGTCAGCATGACGTCAGTGGTCAACTGCGGCTGGCTGGAGTCAAACCTGACGTGTGGGGTCCACACGTCAGTGACAGGGGGGTTAAACAGGGTTAGTTTAATCCTAATTAGGGGTTAGTGGCGCTGGGGGCCCACTGTCAGTGTCAGGGGGTTAACCATTAGTGGTTAGCACTAATCCTAATTAGCTACAGGGCTGGGCCCACCTGTCAGGGACTCAGGGGGTGTCCTGCCATGGTCAAAGTGGGTCAAACCCACCGGCGACGTGACGCCAGCGAGGTCCGAGACGGCGGCGCGACGCGGGATCGCGCTACAGGGCACGGGCGAGGCCATGCTTGGGCTCGTTGGAAAGCTCTTGCTCCCGCGCGTCGAATGGTGGCCGTGGCTGGGCCTGGGGTGGCCGGAGTCGACGGCGGCGAGCTCGGCTGCGGCCGCCGGAGTTCGGGTGCGGTCGGGATCGGTGTTGCAGGGGGTTTGGGGAGGCGTTAGCGCGTGCTGCGTACTCCTAGTGAGGTGTGGAGCATGATAGTGTGCTCGGTTGGGTGCTACGGTGACCGTGGCCACGACGGCGACATCGCCGGCGGCGTGGAGCTCTCGGCCAAGGTGGGGCTACGGCCTAGAGGTCGGAAGAGACCAGGGGAGAAGGGGGAAACGATCCGGGGGCTCACTGCGGAGCTGCAGGGATGGTTAGCGGGCTCGGGGACGCGCTGGAGACGACGAATTCGACGGCGATGATGGTCGGAGCCCGAAGAGGGGAACGGCGACGTGGCGGCGATGCAGGGCTTCCGGGGACCCGTGGAGCGGTGGGGAGGAAGAGGGGGTCGTGGCGGAGCTTCTGAGCTAGTCGGGGGAGCGAGGGGTGGCCGGAGACGGCTGCTGTGGCGAACGGCGGCGAGGGTGGTGTTCGGCCGTGTGAGAGAGAGAGCGAGGGAGAGGAGGGAAGAGCCGGGGGAGAGTGAGAGAGAGCAGGGGGGAGGCGTGGCGTCGTCCAGGGGCATCGAGGCGAGAAGGGGAGGGCAGGCAGGCAGGGAGAGAGGTGGCGTGGCGCGGTGGCGCGCGCGCGCGCCGGCCACACTCCCCTCCCTCTGTCGGGACGAAGACAACAGAGGAGGGAGGTGGGCTGGGCCGGCTGCTGGCTGGGCCAGCCAGCTGGCTGGGCCGCACAGTGGAGGAGCCCAGGTAAGCTCCTCCTGTTAATTATTTCTGTTTTTCTAATTTCTGACATTTGTTTTGATTTAAAAATATATTAAATCATTTATTTAAGTTATGCCAATTTTTGCAGGAGCTAGATATATTATTCCAGAGCTCCTTTATAAATGGCATAATATTTGGACATATATTAATATATATAAATAATATATTTCCAATGCAAATAATTATGCATTAATTCCAAATGCCCAAAATAAATACATATGAGCTCTTAAAAATATTGGTTTGATTTTTATCTCTGTCCAATATTTTCAGAGAGCAACATGAGCATTTTCTTGGACCTTTTTGGAGAAATTTTTATTTGGATCATTTTCAAAATGATTCTGAGGGTTTCACAGATCCCCATTTCAAATTAAATGGAAATTTAAACATGATGCACACACTCTGATGCATGACTAGCTAGGGTGTGACAACTCACCCCCACTCAAAAGAATCTCGTCCCGAGATTTGGGTTCCTCCGGGAAGAAGGCGGGATACTCGAGTCGAAGACGATCCTCCCTTTCCCAAGTTGCTTCATCCTCAGAATGGTGCGACCATTGAACTTTGAGAAACTTGATATTATGACGTCGGGTGGTACGTTCGGCCTGATCGAGGATACGAATGGGGTACTCTCGATATGTAAGATTATCTTGGAGATCAAGCGTTTCGTGGTCCACTTCACGGATAGGATCCGAGAAGCAACGCCTGAGTTGAGAAACGTGGAAGACATCGTGGACTCTGGAGAGGTGCGGAGGTAGTTCCAACTGGTAGGCAACTTCTCCTCGTTTGGCGAGAATGCGAAAAGGTCCAATGTAACGAGGAGCCAATTTGCCTTTGATACCGAAACGATGGGTTCCCTTTAGAGGGGTGACCCGAAGATAAGCCTTCTCGTCAACCTCGAAAGTCATAGCCTTATGTTTTCGGTCATATTGACTCTTTTGACGAGATTGGGCTGTTTTCAACTTTTCACGAACGATGCGAACTTGTTCTTCTGCTTCCTGAATCATGTCCGGGCCAAAGAATTGTCTTTCCCCGGTCTCTGACCAGTTAAGGGGTGTTCGACACCGTCGTCCATAGAGAACTTCAAAAGGGGCTTTACCCAAGCTATATTGATAGCTGTTGTTGTAAGCGAATTCGGAAAATGGAAGGCACTTCTCCCAGTCCATTCCGAAAGAGATAACAGAGGCTCGAAGCATGTCTTCTAGAATCTGGTTGACGCGTTCCACTTGACCACTCGACTGAGGGTGGAAAGCGGTGCTAAAGGAGAGACGAGTCCCCATAGCATTTTGGAAACTTTCCCAAAATCGAGAGGTGAAAAGACTTCCTCGATCCGAGTTAATTTCCAAAGGAACACCATGGAGAGACACTATTCGGGAGATGTACAAATCTGCCAGCTGACTAGCGGTTATACTCTCACGAACAGGTAAGAAATGGGCTACTTTGGAAAGACGATCGACCACGACGAAAATAGCATTATTCCCTCTCTTGGTCCTGGGAAAACCGGTAATGAAATCCACACCAATTTTATCCCATTTCCATTCAGGAATAGCTAAGGGTTGAAGGGTGCCAGCAGGCCGTTGGTGCTCTGCTTTTACACGACGACAGACGTCGCAATTAGCAATAAACTGAGCAATTTCTCTCTTCATCCTAGTCCACCAGAACCTCTGGCGTAGGTCCTGATACATCTTAGTACTACCGGGATGAATGGTGAGAGGAGATTCATGAGCTTCTTTAAGGATCAATTGCCGTAGATGCTGGTTCTTGGGAACCACTAGACGGTTCTCAAAGTACACAACACCATGATCATTTGTGGAGAAACAACTAGCACCTCCGCTAGCAATGTTCTCTTTGATTTTAGATATTCCCTTATCTCGCCTTTGGGCAGCGATGATTTGATCCGTAAGAGTAGGTTTTGCTACCAAGGTGGAAAGAAAACCTTGAGGTACAATGTGAAGGTTAAGCTTCTGAAATTCCTCATGGAGGAGCGGTTGACTTTGTTGTAACATCAGGTTGTTACAATAAGATTTACGACTTAGCGCATCAGCCATGATGTTGGCTTTCCCTGGGGTGTAGGTTATTCCTAAGTCGAAGTCTGTGATCAATTCAACCCAACGTCTCTGCCTGAGATTCAAATCCGGTTGGGTGAAAATGTACTTCAGACTTTGGTGATCAGTGAATATTTCGCAATGATTACCGAGGAGGTACTGTCGCCAGGTCTTAAGTGCATAGACTACGGCTACAAGCTCTAGATCATGAGTAGGATAATTCTCCTCATGTGGGTGCAATTGCCGTGAAGCGTAAGCAATTACGTGTCGATCTTGCATAAGAATGCAACCTAGTCCTTGTCGCGAGGCGTCGCAGTAGATAACAAAGTCCTTGGAAAAGTCTGGCGGTACCAGTACGGGAGCAGAGGTCAGGCGTCTTTTTAGTTCCTGAAAGTTGTGCTCACATTGTGGAGTCCATTCGAACTTTTTATCTTTCTTGAGGAGTTCGGTTAGAGGTTTAGCAACTTTGGAGAAGTTCTCGACAAAGCGACGACAATAGCTCGCTAAGCCTAGAAAACTCCGAACTTGCTTGACCGATTCAGGTGGAGTACAATTAAGGACGGCTTGAACTCGCTCAGGGTTAACAGCAATACCTTTACCAGATATTACATGACCCAGATAGGTCACTTCTGACAACCAGAATTCACATTTAGAAAATTTGGCATAAAGGCGATGCTCTCGAAGTTTCTTCAACACTAGCCTTAGATGTTCGGCATGTTCTTCCTCGTTCTTGGAGTAGATGAGTATATCATCGAGGTAAACCACGACGAATTTATCCAAATACTCCATGAAGATT